>NW_006777292.1:1397298-1469244 GCF_000442215.2 Lipotes vexillifer | reverse complement strand
GTAGGGAAGAAAGGGCTGTATCAGCTCAAACTGATAGAATTAGGTGGGGTGGAAGGGGAAATGTATTAATTGGATAACAATAAAGCCACGCCTTTGAGTACAGCCTTAACTATTTTTGAAATCATTCCCCTTTAACAAGGTCTTTTATGTTTAAGGTTTTCTTGGCTCCTCTCTTGGAAAAATTGGCCACACTGACCTGCAGAAATCTCAAGTTTAACTGTGGATTTGTTCTCCCATCCTGAACAGGATCTTGAGACACAGACAGGGATTTTGATAGGGATTGCGCTGAATGTGTAGGTCAATTTGGAGAGCAATGCCATCTTAACAATATTAAGTCTTCCAAACCATGATCAGTCTTTCCATTTACCTAAATCTTTAATTTCTTTCAACAACTTTACGCAGTTTTCAGAATGTAAATTGTACATTGCTTGATTAAATTTATTCCTAAGTATTTTATTCTTTTTGGTGCTAATATAAATGGTATTGTTTTCTTAACTTCAATTTCAGTTTACTTATTGCTACTGTAGAGAAATACAGTAGTGTTCTACATATTGATCTTATGGGCCTCACTCCCAGCAAAGCACTTTCTGCCACAGCTGCATTAACCATTCCTTTCTGTGCATCTCTTTCTGGTCTCCTTTTCCAAACATTAAACCTGCTAATTATTGATCCCTTGTTCTGTGTCAAGCCTATCGTCTGATTTTCATGAGAACCTTACTCCATCTCCATATTATAGATGAGGAACTGTGGCTTGGAGTGGTTAAAGAAAGGCCCAGGGTTCCACAAGGAATATTACCCAGAGCATCAGCTGAGTTCCCAGCCCATACTCCCATCCATCATGTCTCAATTGCCCACAGTCTTGTATACTCTTGCTTAGGAAGAAAACATACACTCCTCAGTTTACATCAGGAAATTAAAATGGGTGTAGAGGATATTCTCCTGCAGAGTCTCTTAGGGCAAGTCTTTTATCAGACTCCTGGTTACTTAGCATTAATGAGCCCCAGGTCACAGAGGCTGAAGCACAATGTCAGGCTCAAGTGCATATATCTCCTCCCATTCATTCATTCCTTCATTCCTTCCCTCAATAAAGATTTACTGAGTACTGCTATGTACTGGCTGGCATATGAGGTGCTAGGATCCAGCAGCAATCTTATAAACAACAGTCCTGTCTTCATGGAACTTCCATTCTTGTGAGGGGGCAATAATAAGTATAACATCATGCTAGTAAAAACTCTCTAAAGTTAGATGGAGGGCGATGGAGACAGCAATTTCCTGTAATAGCAGGGAAGGCATCTCCTGGGATTATATTTCAGCAAAGGCCTCAGTGAAGTAAGGGCATGAAAGGCCTGCAAATATCTTGGGGAAGGAACTCTTCTGTCTTAGAGGAAGTACAAAGAACCTCAGGTGGGGGTGTCTGGGGAACTTTCGGGCCAGCAAGGCCAGTGTGGATGCAGTGGAAGGAGCACCGGGTAGAGCAGTAAGTGATGGCTTCAGAGAGGCAGAGGGAACCCTTCTCCTGTGAGGATTACGGGTCCGGGTAAGAAAGTTTTCCTACTTCTTAAGACTTGTTTTAAATGTTCCCCTTCAACCTTAGGCATCTCAACTTTTCATTCCATTTCCAGACTCAAATGTCCTTAAATGGAAAAAAAAAAAAAAAAAAAAAAAAATGTCCTTAAATGGTGAATCATTTTTCTGCTATTTGTAAGCAAACTCTGCTTCCTCACCATAGGGGTGATCCCCGCTTGTTCCTTCCCTTGTGGCTTTTACAGTCCCTTACAGATTATTCTGGGCTATAAAGATCCCAGGGCATCCTACGGCATACAGAACAGGATGTCACGTTGCTCCTGAGCCTTAGGTGGCCAGCTCTTCGAAGAGAAAACAGCCCTTTTCTCTCACCATTTGGAAGCCCAAAGAGCAATTGCAAGGAGTGGGCACTATGAAACATGCCCAGCAGGGTCCATTTCAGCTCCTTCCCTTTTAGACCCAGAAGTTACTACCAGGTGGGATCCTTGGGGTTTTATGTACACCTTCTCCACAGGTGGGCAGGGAGCAGAGGGAAAGTGGTTGAAAAGGGGGAAATGATTTGTATAGGTTTTTCCCACATAGAATTGGATGGGCACTAATTAGCTTCTGCTGAGATTTTAAAGGCCAAAGAGAATTGTCATTATCTCATCTATCCAATAAACATGTGTTAAATGCTTATTTTACCAGGTATTGTGCTTGACCCTGGGAACACGGAGATGAATAACTTGTAGTGTCTGATGCCACAGCTAGCTCAGAAAACAGATGTGAGCCCAACTAGCTGTACTACAGCGAGGTAAGTAATTCAGTGGAAGCTAGAGCTCAGTGTTATGGAAACAAGGAGGACCCAATTGATTCTGCCTGGCTGCGGGGGTGGGGTGGGATGGGGTGGAAGCCCTAGGGAGAAGATGAGATGATTGAAATTGTATTGGACTTAAATTTCACTAGGAAAAAGAAAGCAACGTCACAGCCACTTCATCTGTCCTTCCTTAGAGCACCGAACATGGCATCTTAGACTACCTACCTGGTCCTAATTTCTGGCTCTTCCACAGCCAGCTATGAGACCTTGAACAAGACCCTGTATCTCTTGTAACTTTGTTTGTTGATCAGTAACATGAGCTCCGAGGTCCCTACCATGTCAAAAAATTGTCTAATTCTTCAATTTCCTTTTATCGAAATGTCTTCTCTTTCCCAGCCTGATTTCTTAATCCTGTTAAGTGTGAGCACATACATGATTCCTTACTTTCGAATGGCTTAACCAATCTCAGGAAAAATCTTTGGAAAGCTGGGTGTTTCTGTGTTCCATAGATGCATAAGAACAGGTGGTGAGTGCTCTAACAATACACTGCATTCTGCAGATTAGAGCTTCAACATTTGAAAGACTTGACATGAAAAACATTGATTAGACTCCAAACCCACTGGCATTATGACAAGAAATTTCAACTTTATATTTGCCAGTGTGAAAAAGGAAGAACTTCTTTAAATATTCTTTTAAATGTCTTAAGTTTCTGAATGATTTTTAGAAGATTTAAAATATTTTAGCCATCTATTTGTGCGAATTTTTCACTCAAGGTGACTGTTAAAGTCTGAGAGATCAAAGCAAAAGTCTTGATAAGAACTGCAGGTGGTCATTTAAAAGATAAAACATTAAAGTTTGCAGCTACAAGCTCGAGTTTCTCAATAAAACTTTAAAAAACATTTTGTTAGGAAGGGTTAGGAAAATTGTCCCATACTTAATATTATACCTGCTGCTTTCATATTTTATCTTTCTTAAAAATGAGTATATGTATAATGTAAAGAAATTTTAATGAATTTTTTTCCTTCAAGCTCCATTTAGTGGCCTCAAATTTCCTCCCTCTTACCCCAGTGTGCCAAATAAATACCTGTGAAATAGGCTTTTTCCCATCATTTGAAAAACACTAGGAAGCATTATTTCAGGGTATTTTCCTGTGGGTGGAAGCAATGTTTTATTTAATGGTCATCCTTTACCCCACTGATCTGCAGTGACAGCTCTGACATAGATCAAGTTCCCACTATGCATGGTTCTATTTCTGAGCTTCTGTTCAATTCCATCGCTTTTGGTTTATCTCTGAGTCTATACCATAGGTTTTTATTATTATAGCTTTTTCTTAAAGCTTTCATTTTTGGTAAGGTCAATTCCTCCACCACCACCCCCTTTTTTTAAAGGATTATATTCACCTTTGCTTTTGTTTTTTTTTTTTTAATTAATAGACTTTGTTTTGGGGCAGCTTTATGTTTATTGAAAAATCGAGAGAAAGGACAGAGGGTTCTTGTCTGCTGAGCTAGTTAAGACCTCCAGTACAATATTGAATTGTAGAGTGGTGAGAGCAGCCATCCTGATTTGAAAGAAAATCTTTTTACTGTTGCCCTCTTTAATATGGTGTGTGCTTAATTGTTTTCATGTATGCCTTTTATCTGGTGAATGCTCCTTCCTATTCCTAATTTGCTAGAGGGCTTAATATGAATATAAATGTTGAATTTTATTGAATTATTTTGCAGCTGAAGAAAATATTCCTTTTGGTTTTGTTGCCTACAGAAACCTCATGCAACTCAAGAATAAACCTTTAAGTCTGACATGCCTGAACTGGCCTCTGTTTGGGGGGAATACTCAGTGAGTCATCCAAGAAATCCAGGTCACATAGGATTATAAAAATGTTCATTGATCTATTGAGATAATAAAATCTTTTATTATTCTCCCTTTAAGCAGGCAACTAAGATAGTCAATTACTGGAAATTATAACTTGACTTCTCAAACAGTGTACAACTCTAAGTACATACATTGGTGCAAAATTAAAACCATGAGTGTATTGTATTTCCAGAGGGGCTTGTCTAGGAAGCCTTCAGTTCAGAGGCATAGAACAGTCAAATGCAGTGCCCTAGCATCTAGGAAGCACAGATTTACTTTATTTGCTCTGGCGGCATACATCCTCCCCACCCCATCCCCCAATGTACCCATATTAAAGATGAAAGAGCCAACAATGTAGAGAGGAAGTAGGGAAGGGTGGAGTAAAAAGCAGGAAGACAATAGCAATAATGAAATCTCCTAGTGAAAAGAGCATGGAGACACCAACATCAGAGCAAAGTGGATATTGTCCATCTAAGAGCCAGTGGAGGCATTGCTATGATGTTAGTGTCAAGGGTTTGCACTAGAATCCGTTAATTTTTTTCTGCTGTTTACTGTATATAGTCGGCCCTCTATATCACAGGTTCTGCATTCTAAGATTCAAGAGTTGAATCCTCTGGGATATGGAACCTGCGGATACGGAGGGCCAATGGTCCTATGCCATTTTATCAATGTATGAGGTGTCTGAGGATCTGTGGGTGTCCTGGAACGAATCCCCCACGGATATGGAGGGATGACTGTACTAATATTCAGTGAAATATTTACTTTTACTATATGTATGAGTGTGAAATGGGCATTCTTTCACATTTATTTTCTTGCTGTGTGTTTTGTACCAACTTTTTACTGACTCCTTTTGCAACTGTAGAAGGAACTGTTCTTATGTATTGTTTTGCTAGTTGATTTGTCTTAGCTTTTGTAAAAGTTTATTCAAATTTATCTCATGTTGTTATTAACTTTTGGTTTCCATTATTTGTTGGAAGAGTGTATTGATATCTATTTATATAGAATTCCATGTGGGATATGAGATTTCACTTACCAGTAAATTTGTTTTGTTTTATAGCCTACTCAGTACCAAATGTCACTGATATATTTCTTTTTAACCATGTGAATTTATTTTTTTTCAGGATTAGTAGAATATTCTTGCATAAGCAAAACCAATGATTTTCATCTGGACGTCTGTATATTGAATACTATGTCTACAGAACCCCTTTAAAACTCTCTTTAAAACAAGTAAGATGAAAACTATTTCAGTTTTTTCCTCCACATTCCCATCTACCAGATTTCCTTGTAAAACTGGCATAAGTTATCTGCCAGTAAATACAATATATATTGGATGCCAACTGCTTGCTTTGGTCTTTACATCCTTATGAATTATATAAGCAGAGCTTGCACAGCATTCTCTGGAGGTGGTTTGGGGTTTTTGTTGTTCTTGTTGTTTTGTTTTTGGTTTTTGGTCTGGGCCAGTCCCTGGAAGTCAGCTGCTCAAGCCACTAGATACAAGCAAAGCCCTGTGGTCTCCTGAGCCCCTACCCATTGGCATCTCTACATTGGACTACAAACCTGCAGGAGAAAGGAAACAGATCTGGGTGGTGTTTGTTTTTAGCGTCAAGGAATGACATCACTGCCAGAGATTATGGCATTGGACAAGCTGGTGTGTGGGCTTGGATTTACAGCACAGAAAGGTCAACCTTTGGTTAACAGGACACATCGTTAGTGCACAGAGAACACTATATGTGAGTTTTAAATGTAGGAAACATTAACGCTTTTATGAGCTTTGTGTAAACTGGATGGTGTTTGTCAAGGCCAAAAAGTGTGCTTTATATAAAACTTACATGATATGCTTGGGCCAATTTTTTTCTTTTATTCTAAATTTGGTGATAATTTTCTTTTTTTTTCTCCAGTAGGCAAAGGCTCTTGCTGGGTTAAAATCAATGAGTTGGGCTTTGGCCAATTCCCTTTTTTATTTCCCTGGGCCTGAAATAGTCAATATAGGAGCTCACAGTTAAAATGTAGGAGCTCACAGATAAAAAATGACTTGGAAATGTCCAGTAGGGACTGAAAGGTGAATCAGTGATGTTCTCTCTCTATAAGGGTGTGTAAATGGGCAGAGCTAGGGAGAACAGGGCAGGGGTTTGGGGTGTCATCAAGACAAGGGCTCTAATGGGCCAGATTCTCCCCACATTGAATATACTCTCAGAGTAAAGTGGTTGCTCTGGAAGCGTATGATGTTCTTCAGGACCACAAGAGGACAAACTGAAGTTATTACTTTAAAATCAGAAAACCATAATACAAATTTCATGGCAAGTTAGCATTGCAGTTTAGTCCCTAAGCTTGAATGAATGGCATTTGGGACTTTGCAGTGGAAAACAGAGATTAATGATGGGCTTTGAACCATCTTTATCTGAGAGCACCACCACTGGATGGCAGTAACAATCCTTGGAGTTCCCCCCCTCTTTTTTTTTTCTCTTCTACTCATTAGCTAGTCCATCTTGTCCACTTACAAATGCCATGCTTTTAGAGTTAACTTCTACCAGAACACCTTAATGTGATATGCTTATGACTTGCTAGGCTAAAGTTCAAAAATAAAAAAATTAAAAAAGGAAAGATAATTATGTGTACTGTGGTTAAAACAGGATACAGAAATTTGGATGCCCACAAAAGTCAGGCAATTTCTCCATCACTTAAGGTCAATACTCAGTCATTATGTCATTGAAAAATCAAATTAGGTCCAAAGTGATGAGATATTGTTTACACAAGGTCTCATAGGGACTTCAAACTTCTAAATTCTAGGGAGAATAATGGTCTCAAAAAAGGACACAGGAGTGACATCTTCACTTGTTACCTTCAGAATTGAGCAAAAGGTTATTCAGTCCCTAGAGTGGACTTTCAAAAGAGGACTCGCACTCAAAGGTCTCCATATCCAAAATTGAACTCATTATCTTAAATTCCAAGGTTACTCATTAACTCATTCATTTACTCAATAAATATTTATTGAATACCTACAGACTGGAGCTGAGTGCTGGAAATATAATAGCACCCAAGGGAATCAGAATCTCTGAGAATGGTATGAGGTCTGGTCATTTTACTTTGGTAATTTTTAATATTGATGTAAGTTCAAACTTAAAGAAAAGTTGCAAGAAGTGTATAAATAACCTCCATAGTTTTTACCCAGGTTTGCCAATTGTTTCCATTTAGCCCTATTTTCTTCTTTTTGTCTGATCTTCCACCTCTCCATGTACAATTTTTTTTCTAAATCATTTGAAATTAAGTTGCAGATATTGTGTGCCTTTATTCCTGTTTTTGTCAGTGTGTTTCCTAAGAACAAAAACATTCTCTTATATAAACACAATATATGATCAAAAATTAGGAAATTTAACATTGGTATAACCCCATTGTTTAAAAAAGAGTCAAATTTCATCAGGTGTCCCAATGTTTTTGTAGTAGGGTGGGGTTCCCAGGAAGCAAAGTCTGGGATGGAGATCAGTGTACAGAAATTTTTCTAGGGAGCACCCTCAGGATCAACACTGTGGGAAGGGAGAGAAGGAAGCAAGAGAAGAAATTGCACTGTGATGTGGTCTCAGCAAAGGCTAGGCTAACCCTCTGGAGACCCTGAAGCTCTGATGTCCTTTAATGTCCTGAGAGAAGGTGAGGGATTTGGGCCTTTATATTATACATTGACCAGTTATTAGATCTGAACTGCCCTGGGGAAGGAAGCATGGGAACTTTGTGCAAGGCAGAACTCTCCAGCCTATAGTAATTTCTGAGGACTGTCAGCCAGTGGTGCCCTGAATAGCTGGAGGAATAAGTCCTTCAGTCTTCAAGGAGACAGAGTGGCACATCACAGCTTCCACTACAGTCCACCATTTGCACTACTCAGATCCACATCATATAAATTCTGGGAAGAGTTCCTCCAAGATTCTGTTGGATCTCTTTTCCTGGGGGAAATGGATAAGAAGGTTAATAGGATAAATTATACCCCTGGCTGTAAGCAGTCAGAGCCCAAACACTTGGGACCACAACTGATACTCATCATCTACTCCCCATTCTAGATTGTCTCATTCTCAGCCACTGTCTTTGCCGAGTAGATGCTTTACCTGTTGGCAAGATCCAGATCTTCATTTCTGAGGCCCCTGAGCTCCTATCTCCATGCCTTTCTTAAGTATTACTGCTGTGTTTATCCATTTATCATCAAGATGAGCAAGGAAGTGTCAAGAGGCACTCCAGTGGATCAGGAGGATACCATCACATTCTTCTCTGTCCCATTATATAGAGCAACCCTCCTCCTTCTGATGATCAGGGTCCTCACTGCTAGCTGGCTAGTCAGGTGGCAGCTTCAGAATCCCACATGAGCATCTGTTTTCTTGGACCACTCCTACCACTGTTGCAAGTTGAGTTTCCTGGGAAGCAGACTCATCACACAGGAATTGCATTAGGGAGTGTTTTGGGGAACGATGCCTGTAGAAGGGAAGAGAAGGAAGTGATATTAGGTAGAAGAAGAAAATGGATTTTCAAACTCAGCAGACTCTCCATCTCCTTACAATCTTGTAAAGTTCTACTGTTTAAAGGTTTTCATTAAAACCAATCACATGAGTGGCATCACGTAGTATCACTGGCACTTCTAGCCTCAATTTCTTCACTGAATTAACTCCCCAAAGAATGAAACATTGGATGAACACCACAGAGATGAACATCCCTGTCAGGGTTTCCAAAATCCTTGTATTCCTCTGCAGGAATACCTTTTATTCTCCAAATTCAGTGGTTACACTTCAATAGGTTTCCCATAAAAATATTGTTTTTATTTATGAAATCATTTATCACTGGGATATTCTTTGGTAGGATTTTTCAGTAAGATTTTTTAAATGCCTCACAAAAAACGCAGTTCTTTGGGAATGTAACCGTTGAAATAGAATCTTAACAAGTACCATAGATGGAGACATGTTACAAACATTTGTACTTTCACCCCAATACATGGCCAATCTGTTCTAATATTTGTTTCTTCATATCTTCAGCAATGTTTTCTATGTGACTTCACCAAAAATGTGCTGACAAAGCAATGCTTTTGAGTTTGTTGGTCCTTTGTTTTATAATTACTTCAACCATCTTTTACTGTGGCAGGAAGAACCAGAGACACTGATGGTTTGTGGCTTTTGTTCCTTAATTGTAAAGTGAAAAACCTCAAAAGACGCTTCTAAGCAATTATCAGTAGGTTTCATGAGATTTGTCAAGAACTGGGTTTGTTCCACATAACTTTAAAAATCTCCAAAAAGCTGCTGAAGTTTGTCTTCCTGTTCTGAATGCTTAGCTTTTAAATGTCTGGTTGATCACTGGAATTCATATTATTAAAGATAAGATCTCAAGACATAATATGCTAGCCAACTAGGGAGAATTTTATCATGAATGTATATGTCCATTAATGTAAGTCGATGTAAATCCATATTTTAAATGGTCTTCTTAATAATTTTAGGTTTGGAGGGACTCCTTCTTGCTGTTCTAATCGCATTATCATTCTTTTTTTTTTTTTTTACCATAATGCAGCTGACTTGTACTCAGAGTAGAAAGGTTTGCTCTGCCATTTTCTTTAAGTTCATTTTGCTGTTATCTTTCTTTCACCAGTTACTTTTTTGTAGAAAGCTTTTTAAACCATTTTTCCAATATGAGTGTTAACCTAGTTAAAAGGAGATATTATCTGAAAATCTCCTTACTGGGCACACATTAATGGAATGTCTGAAGCCTTGCTAGAAGCAGTCAATTGACTGAGCCAGGACTGTCATCTCTTTGGCACTTTTTCCTCCCTTGGATATCTTAAAACAACTGAGGCTTGGAAATTATAGCAATTAGCATACGCTGACTAATGTAACATCAATGACAAGTTTGAAAAGTATGGGATCCTGTTAAGCCATTTCTCCCCCTTCTGAATTTGTGCAACTGGTTTTTTTAACCTCAATGCAGAATTTTACCTTTGTTCCTATTAATTTCACTTTCTGTCATTTGTCCCTTTACTTTAGCCTGTCAAGATCTTTTGAGATTCTGATTCTGTCATTCAGTATGGTTGCTATCTCTTTCAAGTTTGCATACCCTCTACGTCTTTATTCACGACTTTAATATACATATTAAGTAGGATATCTCTTTAAGACAAAAATAAAACAATACAGAAAACCACAACTTCCTTCCTCTCCAGTTGCTCAGCCCCTTGTGGGGTGGACAATGGCAGGATGGTGTAGTCTGTACTCTCCACAGGGTTGCCTGCCAGCGCACTTCTGCATTTCAGAATCAGGCAACAGGAATCAAACAGCTCTTTGTGTTCTCAAACTCCTCCTGCAGATCAGAGCTAGAGATCTTCAGAATTCTCTCCCCATGTTTCTATTCACCAGCCCCACCCCCCATTTGCTCATGATTCCCTTGTAAGAGAAACATTTGAATAAAAGTCTTTCCCAGATTTACCTTTTACTGATTTTTTTCCCAATTAGGCAACAAAATTTCATTTTATTCACTGATATGTCACATAGATTATCCAAGCAGTTTGAAGCCAGTAAGAGAGAGGAAAAAGGGAAGATTCTAGGATGACACCAGATTTCTTGTTTCAGTGGCTGCATTGAAGAAAGCTATTGCTTCTCACCTACTTCTCAGGGGGAAAATTGAATGAAAAAGAAATGGAATCCAATCTTGAACATGATGAGTTTGAGATGCCCAGGAACATCCAAGTGGAGATGTTGAGATGCCATGAGATGGACCAGTCTAGAGCTGAAAAGGCCACTGGGATTAGTACTCTGCAATGTTCAGGTAGTAATTCTGAGGACACATTGAGTAAGTGCTCTCATAACTTCAGTCTCAAAGCAATTCTGCTCCTTGCAGTAAACATGGTGGGCCAGAAAGAGCCACAAGGCAAAAAAAAATCCCTCTTTTCCAGGTGTGTCTTACTCTATGACCATAGGCAACACACATTAGGAATCATTTTGCAAGCTGCCTTTGGAATTCATCAACCCCAAATCTAGACAAATGGAGATTGCTACCTGAAGAGTTAGTTTCCGTCCTTAGCCTACACAACTCCGGGGGTGAACTGCAAGCCACAATAGCTGGTTATGGTCACCACTCTCTGCTGCCACCTCCAGGTGGGCACATAGCCATCCATGTATTGTGCTGGGGCGTGTCACATATATGGGGACTGGTCTGAGCAGCACACATCTGTTACTGGGAAAATGAAGCTGGCCAGGCCCCCCACACACAGAGATCAGAACAATCAGTGCCCACCTCCAGGTTCAAGCCATAGTAGAATCAGAGGCTCCTAACAGCATCAAAATTTCCATACATGACTTGGGGGTAGCAATTCAGCTGGGAGAGGTAGCTAAGGAGTCTGTCATTAAGCTGCTTTTGCATAACAAACATCCTATTTTTACTTAGTTTGTATGCTTATTTGGGATGACTTTGGGTGTGGAGGCTAATGAATGTCATGGGAGCTAATGGCCCTCTTAAGACACCCTTTGGTGCTATGACTTGGACCACCAATTTTGCTATGAAAACCACACCATAACTTAGGGATCCGAATAACCTATTAGCCAAAGAACTCTCAGACTTCCATATACCTCCCAGACTTCCTTGTTCCTTCTCAACCTTAGGATCCTTACCACATCTAATTCTTAGCAAGATGCTTTCATCATTGAGAGGAAAAATTGTGCCTCTGCACCAGAAGAGCATCTTCCTGTTACACAGCACTTGACCCATGTCCTTGCGCAGTAGGTAGTTATTGTTAGAATTTGAGGTGTAGATAGGGAAATTGATATTTAGATGGTTTAAAGCAGGGGTCCTCAAGCCCCCATCCGCGGCCTGTTAGGGACCGGGCCCCACATCAAGAGGTGAGTGGCAGGCGGGCAAGTGAAGCTTCATCTGCTGCTCTCCATCTCCCTATCGCCCTCCTGAACCATCACTCGCATTACTGCCTGAACCATCCCCGCCTATCCCATACCCTCCCTTCCCCCCCCCCGCCCCCCGCCCCTCTGTGGAAAAACTGTCTTCCACAAAACCGGTCCCTGGTGCCAGAAAGGGTGGGAACCACTGGTTTAAAGGTCATCCGGATGGTAAGCGGCAGTAGAATTTGAAGTTGGGTGTGTCTGGCTTCAAAGTGTAGGCTCTTTCTACTTTTTCCATGCTTTCTTTCCTAGAGCATGGCTTGGATGAGCTTCAGAGCCACCCCAGCATACACAGCAGAAGAGGTGTCTAGTTCTCCAGATTGATTAGTTTAATGTCTTGGAGGACACCTTCATATAAGTTCTTGACTTCCTTCAGGCCATCTCCCCAGCCCTGCTGGATGATCCTGGCCTATTCAAAGCATTAACCATGGCCCTTCAGAACTTCTGATGGCTCTGTATTTCGAATGGTGCCTTTTGACACTTACTTCTAATGACATCTGTGTCCAGAAAGCAGAGACCCACAATGCCCCACGGCCTGCCTCAACCACTCCAGTCCTAGTAAACTATCACAGTGGGTTTTATCACAGATCTGCCCATCTCCCAAGTCTGCAGCAAATTTTGGAGATGGTAAATATCCTTTATAATCCCCAGTCTTCATCCTCTGACCTCCTTCTCATCTACTTTCATCATAGTCATTTGTTCACCAAAGATGTAGGAAGATTATCTGATATGACAGTGGCTTACAGTTCTAATCTGGCTTCAGAGAGCACACCTCCCTGGCCTCCAACACCCACAGCCAGAAGGCCAAATTCTATCAACTCAGTTCTGGAAAATACCTCTGCTTCTACGTCCATCTGTCTTTGCTTTGCTCCTTCCTTCTGCTTTATGATCTCATTTCTTAAATCCAACCCCCAGTTTTGGTGCTTAGGCTCAACTCTCCTTGCTCTCTTTTTCTCAGAGCTGACACTTCGTCATTGGATAGTGTTTCAAAAATGGCTCCTTCATCTTAGAAACAGAAAGTAGCATGGTGGTTACCAAGGGCTTGGAGGAGGGTAGAAAGGGGGAGTTGCTGTTTTAAGGGTATAGAGTTTCAGTTTTGCAAGATAAAAAAGTTCTGGAGATCTGTTTCACAACAATGTGAATATACTTAACACTACTTAACTGTACTTAAAATTTGTTAAGATTGTAAATTTTGTGTTAGGTGTTTTTTACCACAATAAAAAAAATTTTTTAGCACCCAGAAAAAAACAAATGGTCCCTCCATCCTGATTTTTTCTGAGAGACACAAATTAAATTTGCTACAAATCTGAACTTGTTTTAAGGGAAGTTTATGCTATAACATGTATTCCAATATGGAACCTTGATGTTGGTTACGGCTATAGTCAGAATTCATGCAGTAATTACATAACCTGATTCTTTGGATCACTCTCTTGTATTAGTTTAAAATATATGTTTTGACCCCTGGATCATGGGTTCTCAAACTTCAGTGTGTAATAACAATCACAGGCTTATTATATATGCATATTCCAAGGCTTACCCTATGCCTACAGAATTAGAAATCCTCTAAGTCTGAGGCCCAAAAATCTGCATGTTACATAAACTCTATGTTATTTTGAAACAGGCTGTCATTGAACCACAGTTTGAGAAATTCTGCTTTAGAAGGTATGCTGTTTTTAAAGCAAAGACCAAATACTTAATTTTATCTTTTCTTCTATGGGCTCAATCTCAGAGATTTGTACTTAGTAAGGACTCCCATGTGGTTGAAAAAATACAGTAAAAAAAAAAAAAAATAGCATTTTGCTGGACTTGTCCAAATAAAATACAATCTGTAGCATGTGGTTTATTTTAGAATTAATTGTGCATTAATATGTATTTGAGCAAGCCATATAATAAAGAGCTATAATGTGATGCTATCTCCAAAAATGTGGCTTTAGTGTTTAGTGTTTTGAAATCCAGACTCTGAGAGACTCTGATCTCATATAGCTCTAAAAATGTCGCTTCCTTTTTGAACTTTTTATCCCTCTTCAGCCTCTAGATGGAAATGAAGCATATTCCTAGTTTCAACCTGACTTGCAACTTTCAATGTGTTCTCAGGGAAGTATTGGAGAACATTTATAACGTTCATTGCATCATGTAGTCTGTCCGCACAAGAATAACTGTGAATATACTTTTAAATACCATATACTTTAGAATTTAACTTTTTGTCTGAAGAAAAAAAGGTGTCATTTATCTAGTGAGCAAAGCAATTTGGAGTTCCCCCATTCAGATTAAATTCATAATTTTAATAGTCATTTACATTTATGATATCACGAGGATGTGCAATGACAGTCTTTTTACTTAGAAATTAATAAGACAATTTGTTCTTCATGTTCTGGAGGATTTTTGCCCATTAGACGGATGTTTAGATAAATGTCTGTGAAGGTTCTATCTAACCCTGAGGATCTGTGAATTTATACTGCCAAAGTAAATTTTGATACACTCAATATTACTTGGATGTAACGTGAAATGTAATTTGTTCCCCACGGAGAACATAGTTTTAGCCCAGAATTTGCCTGTACAAAGTGAATTGCCTAATAGTTTTATCTTCATGTATTTTTAGAATGATGTCATACTTTAGAAATATAAACATTCAAGTGGAAAATCAAACATTGGATCAGATAGTAACACCCCAACTGATTTGTCTTTTAAGTTTTCTAAGGGATTAAGCTTTTATATATGCTCTTCCCCGCCCCCACCCCCATGTTAAGGTTTCAACAGTAACACAGTGGTCACCAAATGCATTGTATGAATACAGCCAGGGTTTGTGACATTCCAAAATGTCTTGAGAGGCTTGAAGGGGCAGGTCCAAAGTCACAGAAACTTAGAACTGAAAGGACCTCAGAGCTGGAGCAGAAGAACATTTAGGTTACTGAGTTGCTCAAGAGTGTATAATGGTGGAGAGATGACCTGCTTCTCTGTTGAGGCAGTGCACTTCCCACTGCTTTGAAGGAGGAAAAATTAAGAAGTTGTTTTGTCTCTTCTGCCTGTGGATAACACTGTCCTCACTACCCTTTAGAAATCCACGTGGTATTATGTCTACTTCTTTCTAGGTTGGTTACCCACTGTGGTAGACAAACTCTAGGGTGGCCGCCATGATCCCCTGCCTCTTGGGATTCACACACTTTTATCCCCTTCCCCCCGAGTATAGGCAGGACCTATGACTTCCTGCTCACTAATAGAATGCAGCAAAGGTGATGGAATATACATGGTTATGTGTATATGATGACCTTACACATGACTATAAACTAACTTGATAGGAGACTCTCTTATAGCCTGCCTGGCCAGACATGGCATAGATGGGTCCGCTGATTCAGAGTCTTACAAGGATGCAATCAAGTTATCAGCTGGGGCTTTGGTCTCATCTGAGGCTTGACTCGGGAAGGAGCTGTTTCCAGCTCATGTGGTTGTTGTCAGTGTCCAGTCCTTGCATGCTGCTGGATTGAAGGCCTCAGTTTCTTGCTGACTGTTGGAGGGAGGCTGCTGCAGTACCTTGCCACGTGGTACTCTCCAGAGGCAGCTCACAACATGACAGCTTGCTTCTTCAAAGCCAGCAAGGGACAGTCTTTGGGTTACACTGGCTACAACCAGAAGACTCAGTTATTTTATTTTATCTTTTTTATTTTTTTAACATCTTTATTGGAGTATAATTGCTTTACAACAGTGTGTTAGTTTCTGCTTTATAACAAAGTGAATCAGCTATACATATACATATATGCCCATATCTCCTCCCTCTTGCGTCTCCCTCCCACCCTCCCTATCCCACCCCTCTAGGTGGTCACAAAGCACTGAGCTGATCTTCCTGTGCTATGCGACTGCCTCCCTCTAGCTATCTATTTTACATTTGGTAGTATATATAAGTCCATGCCACTCTCTCAATTTGTCCCACCTTACCCTTCCACCTCCTTGTGCCCTCAAGTCCATTCCCTATGTCTGCTTCTTTATTCCTGTCCTGCCCCTAGGTTCTTCAGAACCGTTTTTTTTTTTAGATTTCATATATATGTGTTAGCATATGGTATTTATTTTTCTCTTTCTGAGTTACTTCACTCTGTGTTACAGACTCTAGGTCCATCCACCTCACTACAAATAACTCAGTTTTGTTCCTTTTTAGGGCTGAGTAATATTCCATTGTATATATGTGCCACATCTTCTTTATCCATTCATCTGTTGATGGACACTTAAGTTGCTTCCATGTCCTGGCTATTGTAAATAGAGCTGCAATGAACATTGTGGTACATGACTCTCTTTGAATTATGGTTTTCTCAGGGTATATGCCCAGCAGTGGGATTGCTGGGTCGTATGGCAGTTCTATTTGTAGTTTTTTAAGGAACCTCCATACTGTTCTCCATAGTGGCTGTATCAATTTACATTCCCACCAACAGTGCAAGAGGGTTCCCTTTTCTCCACACCCTCTCCAGAATTTATTGTTTGCAGATTTTTTGATGATGGCCATTCTGACTGGTGTGAGGTGATACCTCATTGTAGTTTTGATTTGCATTTCTCTAATGATTAGTGATGTTGAGCATCCTTTCATGTGTTCGTTGGCAAACTGTATACCTTCTTTGGAGAAATGTCCATTTAGGTCTTCTGCCCATTTTTGGAATGGGTTGTTTGTTTTTTTGATATTGCGCTGCATGAGCTGCTTGTAAATTTTGGAGATTAATCCTTTGTCCATTGATGTGTTTGAAAATATTTTCTCCCATTGTCTTTTCATCTTGTTTATGGTTTCCTTTGCTGTGCAAAAACTTTTAAGTTTCATTATGTCCCATTTGTTTATTTTTGTTTTTATTTCCATTTCTCTAGGAGGTGGGTCAAAAAGGATCTTGCTGTGATTTATGTCATACAGTGTTCTGCATATGTTTTCCTCTAAGAGTTTTATAGTGTCTGGCCTTACATTTAGATCTTTAATCCAGATTCAGTTATTTTAACTTGCTGCATCTAACTGGTGTGAATTTGCATCCCGTAATTTTTTTTTTTTTTTTTTTTTTTTTTGCGATACGCAGGCCTCTCACTGTTGTGGCCTCTCCTGTTGCAGAGCACAGGCTCCGGACGCGCAGGCTCAGCAGCCATGGCTCACGGGCCCAGCCGCTCTGCGGCATGTGGGATCTTCCCGGACCAGGGCACGAACCCGTGTCCCCTGCATCGGCAGGCGGACTCTCAACCACTGCGCCACCTGGGAAGGCCTGCACCCCGTAATTTATGTTAGGATTCTAGAGCTTGTGATTGCGTTCACCTTGACAACATCAATATAAACTCAGTTTATAGTTTTTTCATTAATTGTATAGTCATATGTTTCAGGGGATTATGGAGTATATTGACTCTATTATGAATTCGAACTAATCTATTGTGTAAGCAAGGAACCTGTATGAACTATTAAATCAGCAACCAACCTACCTCTTGACCTTCACTAGACTAGAGTGTCTGCCAAAGCAATAAATTTTACCTTAGATAGGTAAATCAATTTCACTGCCATGTTCTCTCCCCTACTTCCTTCCCTTCTTCTTTCTAAATGTTGCCCAAAAATGTTATATTTGGGCACCAATGCTCTTGGAGCCCACGGCAATCTCCCTCTGTCTTCAGAAGTGTGCCATGCACTGTGCCTACAATGATCTGTTTTCTTTTCTGCATATTTTCCTCCCAGTGATGGTTTTGCTTCTTCTTGCCTCCACCAGTGATTAGCTTCACAAACCACCTTATGGTTGAGTCCAAAGGTTTTTCCCCAAAAGAACACACAACTGACAGAAACAATAAAATGAAAGTGTCCATGTTTTAAAATTAATAGAAAAACTTTTACTACAACACCAGTTAGAATTTCCTTTACTTATTATGACATCAGATTTTAGTCTTGACAAAACTGATAAGCTCTAGACATTCATAACTGGAGAGTTTCAAGATCATTTTTTAAAAATCATCATTACATGGAAACTAGTACTGTTTTAATTTAGGTGCATGGCAAACTGACAGAATACCAATCCAGTCCAAAGCTAAATCCAGTGAGGGCAGTCTAATTTAGATTTCTCCACTGAATTTTAACCAAGGCTGGGCTTCTGCTGGGTGATACTGTGAACTGTTTCATTTGTGCCAGGATTACTGTAATTTTGCAAGGTAACTTTAACATTATTAGGCTAAGTAAAAAATAAACTACTGATGAACACAATTTATGGAAATTAATGGAAAAGTTCCACCTTTATCCCACTAAGTCTTCTAATTCCTTCAAAGAGTTAACTTTTATATTTTATTTTTATAACACAGAACTCATTCCTGACTTTCAACCAGCTTTTCAATGTTCCTGCTAAAATTTAGAGACCCATCCTTTACTGATGTCCTTTTGATTAGTCATTCCAGCAGCTCTGATTTATTTTTATTAGTATGATACAACAATTCAAGTCAAGGGAACACAGTTCCCCACAATTTGGTAATACCTAGAACTTCTGCACTTTGTGAACGAAGGTAGGCTTTTAAAAAAAAACCTGCAAGGCATACAGGCTCAGATACATGCAGTGCATTCAGGTCATTTGGGAAATAATATGCAGACTTCTTTCACATTTTCCTTGAGGACTTTTGCTTGGGTTTCCTTTATATTGTATACATTGAAATTCTTTGTAGATGACTGCAATAAAAAAATGTATTTTCCTCCACTTGCAAAACCAAAGCAGTTGAAGAAATTTGCACATTACCTTTACTTGCGAGGCCTTTGGTTTTTTCCCCTAATGCCTTTTAAGAGAGTCTATCGTGAATTTTAGATGAAGAGTACAGAGCCTTTCTGTTTCCATAAATGTTTTAATGCTTCGTTCCTAGAGATGGGCTATATGGGGAGCTCTGTGAAGTTACTCTTTTTGAGAAGTAAAATATTTCCCCACAAAAAGAGAAGGAAAGTTTCCAGAGAACAATGAAAGCCTGGTAATTGTACTCAGAGTTTCTTAGAAGAGTTCATTCTTCTCACATGGGAGGATGGTTTGCTCCCAGAAACTTATTACCCCGTTGCCAGTCATTTTTCTGCCAAAGTCAACTCATGTACCTTTTAGCCACTTCAGTACACTGCAGCTGTTATATCCTGACCACCGTGGACTTCCTTCTTCCTTTCTGCTATTACAACGAAGTCATTCATTCCTTTCTCTCTCTCTCTCTCTCTCTCTCTCTTTTTTTTAAAAGAAATCTTTTCCTCCCCATCTGTGCCTGGGATGCAGATACTGTTGCTTTTCCCTCACCAGCTGGGGCTGCGCTCATTGTTCAACCTATTGTTTCTCAAAGATAGGGCTTTGCATTAAGGCTACGAATGGACAAAAAACGGCTGGCTCAGAAAACCGTCATCAAATTACTAAACAAAAATAGGGAGTGGAATATTTTGTCTGCATTTAGAGACTTTTCTTTTAATTTCTTCATATTTTCTTTGTTTTGCTTTATTTCAGGTAGCAACGATTTTCAAACATCCACGTTAGTAAATTCTGCCTTGAATTCATCCTTTTTAACTACGATTAACTCCAAATGAGAGAGTGCTTTTCTCTCCCTTAAATACCATCAGCTTGCTCTTTCCACTGCTTTTGCCTTGCTTTAGATAGCTTCCTCCAAAGTAACTGGGAAATTAGTATGTCTTCTTAACCTTTATGTGTAAGAACTCTTCTAGCCTTCTAAACAGGAGTCGCTGGCATTAAGTGTTTAAAGTTATCCTTATTTTTCCACAAAATAAAATCACTTGTCTCAAACCGTTTTATTTTCATTCATTTTTTGCTTATTTTAATTGAGGTATAATTGACATATAACCTACCTAACCTACCTAATGGTTTGATATTTGTGTATATTGTGAAATGATCACCACCCTAAGTCTAGTTAACATTCCCACCATTCATAGTTACAAAAAATTTTCTTTCTTGTGATGAGGACTTTTAAGATTTCCTCTCTTAGTAACTTTCAAATATGCAGTATGGTATTATTAACCTTGTCACCCAGCTGTACTCTCAAATTCTTTTTAGAGGGTGGGATACTAATAAACAAACAAACGAAATAATTCTATAGGCTGGTGCTTCTCATACTTTAGTGAGCATGAGAACCATCTGGAGTTAAAATACAGATTGTTGGGCCCTGCCCTGGAGACTCTGATCAAAGTGCTACTGATGCTGTTGATCTGTGGACAGTGCTCTCAGTACTCAGCCCTTTCCCCACCAAGAGATTCCTGGGTATTCCAGGGTTGCTTCTTAAAGTGTTACCCAATGTAAACCAATGAAAAGAAAAGCTTGTTGAGACGGTAAGTGTATAATGATTGACAGATAGATGATGGATAATAAATAGATAATAGAATCCTATGAATCCTATGTTATTATTTATTACTTAAGTAATAACAGTTTTTAAAATTCTACCTTTTAATAAGTTTTTAAAGCATGGCATACACAGTATAAAAGTTAAAAGAGCACAAAATATGTATATCAGAAACTAAACTGTTCCTCCTTTCTAGATCTCCACTCCCGCTTTGCAGAATCAAGCATGTTTAAGTATCTTGTTAGAGTATGTGCACTTAACATTTAGAAAGAGGTTGAGAATTGCCCTCTACCAAATAATCTATGCCAGTTTACACTCCCGTCTACTATTATATAGATGCTTATTTCTCCACACTTCAATGGTAGCAGACAATATCCAAAATTTTGACCTGCCATTCTGACATGTGAAAAATGATGTCTAATTTTTATTTTACTTTGTGTTGCATATAATTATGAGAGAAGTTAAACAACTCTTGAGTAGCAAGACTGTGGACAATCTATTAATTTAGTACAAATAGCTGACTGGCTTATAAATTCGACGTCATACTTTCATCCAAGCAAAAGTATCTGCTTTTCTTGTTCACCTGATATTTTCCTTTCGTTGAATCTTGCTTCAAAAAGTACTGTTTCACCTCCTTTTGAATGAAAAGAAACAACTACGGTAACCCCCCTTGTCTGCCCCTTTCCTCAGTTCCCCTGGAAAATTTGATTTATTTGGCAATCCTTTGAAAAGTGAAGGCTTAGATGTAGATTTTTTTATGGTCTGTAGAAAATAAGACATCTCTAAACCCAAGCTTTGCTTATGAGAAATGACAGCTTATAGCCAAACTGAGGTTATAGGAAATCAAAGAAAATATTGACTATGGTGCACACACCAAAGCTGAATTTTCCTTAACTTGTTTATTGGTGTTCACTTGAAAGAAACACACACACACACACACACACACACACACACACACACACCCCTAAGACTGCTTTTTGAAATCAAATGTATTTCCTGCCTTCTTCTTTCCTCTGGACTCTTACGACCAGCCTATTTATAGCCCAGGAAAGGAAAAAGCTCCGCTGGAGGCAGGAAAACTAAGTTCAGAAAGAATAGAAGGAAGTGTGCCTGCCATTTAGCCAAACAACCTTTAATTCAGTGAGCTCAAAGCTTAGCAGCTTCGCTGTCGTCGTTAGGCGTAAACAGCTTGCAAATTCGAATTTTTTACTCTCCCCATTTTTGAACTGGATTTGGGCAATTGAGGTGAACACAGCATTTTAGAAGAGAGAACAGGAATCTCTAGGTGTTTAGATACGTGGAAGAGAAACTTGTAAGGGGTTGGTGAAGCAGAAGAGAGGATTCAACAGAGGGATGCGCTTGAAATGATTCCACACCTGCGAGTTAAGGTAAGTGTCCTTTTTAAGACTGTCTATTGTTGTGTCTACATGCATATTACGCACTGTGGATATTAACCCCAGACGGTGCATATAATTTCAGGGCGGACACTCATGAAGAGCTCATAAGCTTTGCTTATATCTCTGAAAAAATGTGGAAATCAGCCTCACTTGTGACATCTTCGCTTTTTAACAATAATGTTTTTAAAGTAGTTGTTTCCTTAAGATAGCTTTATAGCCACTAAGTTTTCTTTGGTTTCATTATCACCAGGGGATTAAACAGTATACATAATTTCATTGAAGATCATTTTTGAAAAATAATTTCTTGATATTTGTCTGTTTTTCTACCCTTTTCAAAGTGCTGATGAGTGATCCATATACCATATTGGGGGGATCAATACTGGTTTAGAATACATTTAATAGAGAGGCCCTCAAGCAAAAGTGGTCTATTTTAGAAAAGTTATTTTAACTAAAAATTAAATTTTGTATAAAATTATGTGAAGATTAAATTTTTTTTAATACAGAGCTTCTCCTGAACATTCATTTTCAGACCAAGAAAAACCCTCTAGAAGCACAAAAAACAGCACTTAACAGCTCCAGTGATAGAAACTGTTCACAATAATTATTTACATTTAAGTTATTATTTCAAAACATTCATTCAACATATATTTTCTGAGTGACCTGAAAAAATGTCCCTGGGTTTGGAAGTGGAAAGGTCAAAAGGGAATGGATTAAATCCAAGAGCAGTTGATGCTGCCCACAAAAACTTGTAAAGCTCCTAGAGACATTCCAACTTCTGTTAACGTTCTTTGCCATCAAACAAGTACGTTTGTTTAGATGATGCACCATATTTGCATTCACCGCTGAAAATATCCACATTCGTGTCCTGGAGAAACGTGATTAATGTCACCATGATGTCAAACAAAGGAATAAGGTTCTGGTGGTTTATTGAAAAGGAAGAGCCAAAGGAAATGTGTTGCTGTTATTTTGGCTTATCCCAGTTTGAGACTGGTATGTTTAGAATCTCTCTTAAGAAGATAGCAAATCTGGAAGCCAGAAAAGCTGAGCCAGCCAGATTGCAACTAGTGCAGGAGGCCAAGGCTCAGTTCTGTCTCATTGTGGATCGCATTGGCTGTTCTCTTTCATGGAAGAATTTAAGGGTTATTTTCTTCTGATTAGAAAATTATAATTCATTCCATGGAAATAGCAAAATATAATATTCTTGAGTAGAAAGAGCAATATTTCTTAGTTAAAATTAGGTTGTAAAAAATAGAGGGAAATAAAATTAATCTGGACAAATATGATGGGTCTGAAGAAACAAGTAAAACAAACTCTTAGCCCTTGTTTCCAGGACATTCCAGTGCTGCAAAGTCCTGAATTCAGTGCTGAATCCATTTTATTATTTACACAAAGAAAAGTCTGAGGTAACCTAATTAATTGCTACTCCAGGTGGGTCAGCGATAGGGACATTGCTTACAGTGATCCTGATTTCTGTTCATGTTGAACCTTTCCTCTTATAATTTCAAAACAACATTCTCACTTGACACATTCATATGTTTACATGATGAGAATAAAAATGTTTTAAACACTATTGAAGGTTTAAATAATAGATAAAATAATAGATAAAAAACTTTTCACTTTTAAAAGTCTTGTTGTTGGTCATTGGTTTCTGGTTGCCCATAGATGCTTATAAATGTATCCATGAAATGCCAGTTATTTAAAATAGATTTCTTGGGAATGGCTTAATAGTTTCATAGCTTTCTTGATGTATTCTCAAGCTCCTGAGAATACGGTACGTTATTAGAGTTAGCTAATTCTGAAAAAAAAATTGCCAATTTTTTTAGCTTCTCTATTAATTAAAGTCATTTATTTCTTCATTTCCTGCATAACTCCTATAATCACTATGTGTTTGCAGGTTGCATAGTATAGCCACCCCGACTCTCACATAGAAATATAAGTGAAATCATATTACTCTTCAGATAGAGTGGAGTTTTAAGAAAATTAGTCACCAATGTAATCTACAACTTGTAGGATGTATTGAAGGGGGGGTGTAGGAAGAAGCATGCCAAGGCCAGGCAGCCATACCCACCTGGCCTGATGCTATGGAAGGAGGGGGAATTGCAAATTGATTTTCTTGGGTCTATGAGCACGTTAAATCCAGATTAGTGGCCTCTGGATGTTCTCTTTCTCCTGTGCTCTCATCCTCTCACATCCTATATTACAGGTCAGCACAGCACCACACCACCAAAGCATATTTGTTAAGTTCTCCTACTTATAATACATTCTCTACCTTTGATAAACTCAACATTTACTTGGAGAGTGGGAGTTATACAGAACACAAGGCATCCTATATATGGAACCAAATGAATGATGTAGATAATAAGTACAGATAAGGAAGGCCTGATCCAGGCAGGCTTCATGGAGGGATGAGGCTGAGCTGAGCCTTGAAAGGCAGAGGGAGATCTGATGGGTATGACAAGAGATAAGAGCATCCAAGACAAGAATGGAGCTGTGTGCATGGGAGAGATAGGAATGTATTGATACTTGGGCTGATGGATGAAATACAGGATTCCCACTGAAATATGAATTTCAGATAAACGACATATACTTTTTCTAGTAAGAGTATGTCCTATTTCACTTGTGTGTATGAGGCGTATTGCATGAGACATACTTATACAAAATATATTTGTTGTTTATCTGATTCACATTTAACTGAGTGTCCTGTGTTTTTTATTTCCTACTGGCAACCCTACCAGCGAACTCTGTGTCAACCAGCTTGATAGGAGCAGGGGCAATGCCCATACGGAACAAGAAAAAAGCATCTGGAGGAGGTTGAAGTCAGACTGCAGTGGGACAATAATGCCAGACTAAGGAATTTAGAACCTAATTTGAAGACACTGGGGAGTCACTGAGGATTTTGAGAAGGGAAATGACATCAATAAGATCTGCCCATTCAAGGCAGGACCTGCTGGGGCAAAGAGCAGGTCACCAAGCTCTGGGTGCTGGTGACAACAGAGAGAAAGAAACCAACCAGATTGGAGACACATTAGAGAACATATCCCACCTGTTTTTTAAACTGATTGGATATGGTTTTAGGAGGAGAAGAAGTGTTAGAGAGGATATTATGTTTTACTTAGAGTCCATTCAAAGAAATGGCCAAAGAGATAGAAGCAGGTCAGGGAGTTAGTGAGGGAAGCAAGGATTTTATTTTCAGACATATTCAATTTGAGGTGATGATGGGATAATCAAGTAGAAATAGTAAGTGGACAGCTGGAAATGGGAAACAGCTTAGGAGAAAGGTGAGGGCTGGAAATAATAACAACGGCCAACATTGATGGAGAATTTTCTATATACCAAGCTTTTTAATATACATTCTCTTATTTCGTGCTCAGAACCACCTATGGGCAGGTTCCATTGCTAGCCACATTGTATAAATGAGAAAACTAAGGCTCAGAGAGGTTAAGTGATTTGTCCTTAATTACCTAGCTAGAGACAGAAAATGGAAGCCAGGTGTGCATGAGCTCAAAGCCATGTACCCACTCATTCCCCTGGAGAATGTATCTGCTGTGGACTCACTTTCTCCATCTGCAAAGATCTAAGGGCACAATTGTTCATGCTGTAACCCAATTTTTAACCAGATGCCTGGTCTTTGTTCCTCACTGCGGTAGCCCTCAGAATTCTGCACCTTTTGGTTAATCTCTCTGAGGAAACGGGAATAGTTTATACACAGAGATTTTCTTATTGATTTTACTTATTTGTATATTTATTACCTAAATTGTTTTTCCCTTCAGTGCCTCATTTTTAGATTTCTCCTCGGTTATCTTATGAAATAAAGATTATACCATACCGAAGAGAAAACAGGACCGAGAGAGGGGTTAAACACCTCTCCCTGTCCTTGGCTGCCCTCTAGTGGCAGAACCAGGTAACAATGCTCAGCCCAGGACAGGGACAGTGCAGGCAGCCACTAGAAGCAAGCTCTTTAGGAAATTAAGAGGTCACAGAATCACTGCAGAATCATCTGTGGGCTCCTAAAGGGTTTGGAGGCTAGTTGTGCTAAAAGATTCTGGAAAAGGACTTCGTGGAATTACTTAGACTTTTACAGCTGGCTGGCCCAAATGGCATTTCGGATAGACCCGTTTTAGATTTATCTTAAACTCTGTAATCATTGAAAATATTTCACTTGTCTATCCTGTTAGGAAGGTACATATATCAAGCTTGGTTATTAAATTTTTAATGCACATCTGTGCCTTGATTGTTAAGGAATTTTCCTAGACATTTTATTCTAAATATTTATTTCAAAATACACAATATTTTTTCTACTAAAAAGTAAATAGTCTGGGGCTTCCCTGGTGGTGCAGTGGTTGAGAATCCGCCTGCCAATGCAGGGGACACAGGTTCGATCCCTGGTCCAGGAAGATCCCACATGCTGTGGAGCAACTAAGCCTGTGCGCCACAACTACTGAGCCTGCGTGCTGCAACTACTGAAGCCTGCGCACCTAGAGCCCATGCTCCACAACAAGAAGCCACTGCAATGAGAAGCCCGCGCATCGCAACAAAGAGTAGCCCCTGCTCACCCAACTAGAGAAAGCCCACGTGCAGCAACGAAGGCCCAAAACAGCCAAAAATAAATAAATTAAAAAAAAAATATATATATATATATATATATATATATACATAAAAAAGTAAATAGTCTATCTTTTAGGAATATATCCTAAGGAAATATTAATAGATTGAGGCAAAAATGTATGTAAAAGAAAGTTTATCTATTTGAAACAGACAAATTTTGGACAAATATACAAAATAAGGAAATTGCCAAATAATATTCCACAATATGGAATTACAAATAGCCATTAAATTACATTAAAATATTTAATGGCATTGGAAACTCTTTGTAGTAAATGTTAGGTGAAAAAGAGAAGACAAAAAATTATGTACATGGTGTGATCCCATTTTCTTAAAAATTATAAATGTATATATGAAAAAGAGTTAAGAACTAAAAATTCGTACACCAAAATGTTAACAATAAGAATCTCTGGTCAGTGAGGTAATGGTGATTTTTATTTTCTACTTTGTCTCTGGGATAGCATGTACTATTTTATTTTTTATTTTATTTTATTTTTTAAATTTTTATTGGAGTATAGTTACTTTACAATGTTGTGTTAGTTTCTGTTGTACAGCAAAGGGAATCAGTTATACATATATATATATCCCCTCTGTTTTAGATTTCGTTTCCATTTAGGTCATCACAGCATCGAGTAGAGTTCCCTGTGCTATACAGTAGGTTCTCATTAGTTATCTATTTTATACATAGTAGTGTATATATGTCAACCTCAGTCTCCCAATTCATCCCACTCCCCCCACCTTGGTATCCATAAGTTTGTTCTCTACAACTGTGTCTCTATTTCTGCTTTGCCAATAAGTTTATCTGTACCATTTTTCTAGATTCCACAGATAAGCAATATTATACAATATTTGTTTTCTCTGTATGACAGTCTCTAGGTCTATCCATGTACTTTTATAATCAGGTACAAAAACCAGTATATTTTGAAAAAGTGGAAAACTAAGTCCCAGTGCTCTAATTTCTTGCTGTCATGGCTGACAGTCAGGCTTGCGCTAATTCAGCCCCATTTTGGCTTCTTTGCCCAGTAAAGCACTGTATCCTGTTTGTGACAGCATAATTCATTGTAATGGAAAAGATTATGATGCACTAGTCTGGTCTATGACTTCACTGTATTCATGGGCAACAGGAAACAAAGACAGACACTTGTTTTTTTCATAATTGTTTTAGCAATAATTGACAATTGGAGGAAATGAATGGCAGAAAACAATTATGGGCAGACAAGATGGTCAGCAAATCAGACTGGGAAATGCAATGGAGCCTGTTTTAGTTCTATTAGTGCAACAATTTCAGAACATTACAAAGATATTATTGTTTTGTTTTCAATCTACTCCTGAAATCACTATTGTTTTTACCAGCAGTTACACAACTCTTTGCTGGCAGTAGTGACCCCCAATGTGTTTTTAATTCAGTAATCTGGTAATCCCACATCAGTGATTTGGGAATGAATTTTTATGTATGTTAATATTCAGTGTCAGTGTTAACTTCTCCATGTGCATGATGCGTCCAGTTATAATGCTGCTATAATAATAACTAGCCCCCTGTTGCCCGTATACAGAATCTTAAAAGTTTTATTTTCCATTAAATTTTTAAAAATCAAATTCACATTTCTATTTTCTGTGAAAATATCCCTTGTCTTCATTTTAACAGCAATGGTGGGGAAACCAACAACAAAAAGTCAAAACAAGTGAATTCATGATTCACTCTCCTGTTTCCGTGCTATGAAATGAGTACAGTTAAGAACTACTGAGATGAAAATGAAGGATGTGTTATCAACTGGGAAAGAGCTAAGTAAGGCAGGTACTACGTGCACTGCAGTGACATTTATCAGTATCTCAACCAGTGACTTGTGTTCTTAGACATGACTTAACTGTCCTGTTGGGTATTATTAAAATGATTTGGTTGGGAAAACTAAACATGTAGGGGCTGCTTTAATCTTTACTCCTGGTCATATTCTCCTCTGATTAGCCCAATTTGGAATAAAATTCTGCAGCGGCTCTGACTTCCAATCTGAAAGACTAATTACTGGTCATGCAATTTATTGTGGAGGCCTCTAGACCAAGCACTGTCCAGTAGAAATATAAAGTGAGCCACAAATGTCATTTTATATTTTCTAGTGGCCACATTAAGGAAGTAAAGAGACAGGTAAAAATTAGTTTTAAGAATCTCATTTGTTGAACCCAAAATATCCAAAACATTATTATTCTGATGTGCAATCAATGTAAAAGATTGTTAATGAGATATCTTACCTTCTTCTTTGGTACCAGGTCTTTGAAATCCAGGGTGTATTTTATGCCTGCTACATATCTCGGTTCACGGGCCTCACTTCATGTGCTCAGTGGCTTGAGGTGCCTAGTGGCTACTGGAGTGGGCAGTGCACATCTCAACAGCAGAGCTGCAGTGCTATGCAGTTACATGAATGGCATGTGAAGTTTGGGCTGAGAGATTCTGCTGTCTGTTCAGGACTCACAGTCTTCTTTCTGATGTACTCAGCAGGCCACTCTTACATGTATCAAATAAAACTGAATCACTGAAAGGCAAGCAAAGAATTGACAGTTTCTAAGTTTTGGCCTCTTAGAACAGTCCAACTGCTCGTTGGATCAACTGGAATGCTGCGAGTAACGATGGATTTTTCAGTTGAGAATAAGGGTAATAGAGGTTTTAAAAGACTCTCAATTTTTGAAATCTAGTTATATGATTATAAGAAACTTTATTTTATCATGATGTTTCCAAGTGAATTTAGACATGGTAACAGATATTACACAGCCTAAAATGAACTTCTAGAAAGCATTATAGATGTTGTGCTCTTAATAATGCATAAAACTTAGTACAAAGAAAGAAATCTTTAGCAATTCACTCACACACACACACACACACACACACACACACACACACACACACACACTTCTATCATTGTGACCATTTCTGATGTCTTTTCTGCAGTCCGCATTGTCTTATTTGAAGCGTAGGAAGTATGCTTCAATAATCTTGTATAACTACTATGCCCTGGGGACTCTCATGCCAGTCAGCTGGAGTGACAAAGATAGTTCTGTGTGCTAAGTATGGAGATACAAAAATAGAACCAATGGAAGTGGATAAAACTAAAAGACACTGTAGGTTCTTAAGGCCCCGCCAATGGCAAGAGACCTGGAAACAAGGGCTTCTGAAGTCCTGGTAAGGAGTCACAGCCAACTGAAATGATCATATTTTGGGTTCATTTCTCATTCCATGAAGGTTTGGTTATGGAGCTAGATTTAAAGCAATCAGGAAATTCTAAAATCAAAATAAAAGTTAAAGACATTTAAAATATAAATAATGACTATCCATTGCATGATATACAGATTGGAAGTGTTCCAAAAGCTTGTTTTTAAGAATGTTCTTGGCCCTCTGAATAAACTTTTCATTTCTCCCATAGAAGCAAAGTTGTAGGGTGACTGGTATGTGCACCTAAAATATCATATCTCATATACTTACAATGAAATCATTACAGTGTATTTACAACGTATTCACAATGTATTACATTAAACTATTATGCTTAAATCATAATTTATTATAAATGTGTATTAATTATTAAATTATTCCAATGCATTTACAATGAAATATGACTATTAATGTATCGTTTCTACATTAATACATTATACCATGCACTAATACTATGTTAATAACTACATTACATTTATACATTAATAATACACGAATAATTAACCTAAACAGAAAAATAATATATTGAATCAATTTACAATCTCCATCTACCCAAAGCAAAAGCACTGATAGAGAATCTAGGAAGTGCCAGGTACTCTATCAGATGCCAGGACAAGCATAAAAGATAAACTGTATTTATCTTGTTTGCTAATGTCAGTAGGAAAGTAACTTCACTGGAGGGGAATGAGGAAATAGATGGAATTCTTTTCTCAGGACACGGCCTTATTATCTGCGTGACTGGTAGGTGGAGAAGGCCTTTTCATTTGTGTCTAATTTTAACTTCTAAACTTTGGATTCTCCTTTTTTCCCCCCGTCCTTAGGACCGAGTACCTCTAACGCTGCTCTTCAGGGTGCAGCCATAACTAGGAGCTTTTTTTGGTTCCTAAATAGGGCGTGATTTTCCTAAGTCACATTTGGCAGAGAGGTAGAAGAGAAGGTAAGAGAAAGGTTGCAGTGAAAGTGAATGTAGGGACACCTGAGAAAGAGAATTCTACAAGCTTGTTCCGTCCTTCTGGGGGCGTGGGTGGGCGTGGGGAGGCAGCCCACGGGGAAACAAGGACTTGGGTCATTCTCTAAATTTTCCTGTGCAGCTTCCAGAAGGGGAAAGATGGGGGGCTTCCCTGGTGGCGCAGTGGTTGAGGGTTCGCCTGCCGATGCAGGGGACACGGGTTCGTGCCCCGGTCCGGGAAGATCCCACATGCCGCGGAGCGGCTGGGCCCGTGAGCCATGGCCGCTGGGCCTGCGCGTCCGGAGCCTGTGCTCCACAACGGGAGAGGCCACAACAGTGAGAGGCCCACCTACAGCAAAAAAACAAAACAAAACAAAAAAAAAAACAGAACGGGAAAGATGAGGGGAGGGAGGCGGCCTGTGCGACTGACCTTTGCTTGTGGAGTGTGCTTTCCGAGTCAGTCTTTCATATCTTCGTGAGCGCCATTAGCTGTTGTATCCTGCAGATACTACTGCTGCTTTTCCTTATCACTAGTAAACGAGGAGCAGGTGGCAAGGTTAGGCACTAACTGGTCTTTAGGCAAGGTCAAGAAGTCTGGGTTGAGTGGGGCCACTGACTGATTTCACAAATCAGCAAGAGAATTCAGGGACATACAGGTGAGTTGAGATTATCCCATTCCTCCTTTACCGTCACTATTGCTTCTATATTTGCTCCTTTTCGCCTTATTCAAGGACTCACTCCAGCTGATTTCCTTCCCTCAGGGTCCCCCTTCCCCACACATTCAACTCTCCACACGCCTGAGAGCATATTCGTCCCTTTAGTATTCTCTATTCGCAGGGATTGGTTCCAAGACCCTTGCTGATATGAAAATCCTCAGATGCTCAAGTCCCTTACATAAGATGGCATAGTGTTTGTGTTTAAACTACGCATCCTATACTTTAAATCACCATCTCAGATTATGTGTAATACCTAATACAATGGAAGTGCTATGGAAATAGTTGCTAGTGCATGGCAAATTCAAGTTTCGCTTTTTGGGATCTTCCGAAAAAAATTTTTTTTGAACCCACAGATACAGAAAAACTGACCAACTGTAATCTGTCTTGGGGGTTGTTGTGACTTCGTTGAATTAACATTTGTTAAGGAGAGCCCCAGGTGTAGGATGGAGAGCAAAACAAAAGACCACAAGAGGAATTGAAATGCAGAGGTTTATTCTGGGGGAAGTACTCAGCAGCCCTGGAGGGGGAGGTCAAGGCAGGGACAGGACCTGGGGCACACACTTATATTAGGGTAGAATCCGTGGGTGGAATGCTTTGGGGTTCCTGAGCTAAGGCTCAATTCAAACCAAAAGGAGAAGGGTTTTGGTAAGCTCCACGGGGCTCCTAACTAAGGGACACAGGGCTCTTGGAGGTAGGGGAGACTTTGATCACAAGGGTTACTGGGGAAGTCATATCAGGAAGTTAACTTACCTGTGACTCTTCTGGCTGTTTTCTAGGGCATGCCCTCGTATGAGGGGCGAGTGTCAGCTTAAGACACCCAGAGGGCCACTTAGCCGAACAAAATGGATGCCGAGGCAGCAAAAAACATGGAGTAGCTTAGCTAAACACTCAGCAGGCAGACTGCTTGGGATCTTAGCCAAGTTGCAATGAATGGATATATATTCAAAGTAGCTATAGTGGTTATAAGAAAAAAAGTGTATCTCACAGAAGCACAAGAAATGAAGCTGAGACTGGCAGGGGCCTCCCTCCAGAAACCAGCTGATAAAGGGTCTGAGACCTGACTGGAGAACTTGATGGTTCCTTACCTCCACTCCTCCTGGGAGGTTCTGCTTCTCTGTCTCTCTCTGTCTCTTTCTCTCTCTCCATCTTTCCCTGCTTCACCATGACGGGGAGAAAGAGGATGTCCATTAGCTCCTGTTTGTCCTTTTTGTTCAAGCACTGATAGCTCTAAATTCCAAATTCTCTTGAGAAAGAATCTAATTATCCAGCTGACCTATACTTGCCTCAGGTGTCAATACTTTGTCTAGTCATTTATGGCCTTGGGAGTGGGGGGTCACTATACTAATCCTGCAGATGGGGGCAGTTTTCAGCAAAGAGGGGCTTGAGCTGGGACCGCCAAAGCTGTCTCTTACACACCTGGCATTCAGGTGTAATAGGGCGTCTTATTTTTTCTGACCTCTCTCTCTCAGGCCCTAACCAATGTGTCTCCAAACTTTCCCTGAAAGTGCCATGTATTTTCTCTCCCTCTAGACTTTCCTGTGCTGATCTGGCCATCTAGAATTATGCCACCCCCCTCCTTTCTCTCAATTCAAAGCCTGCATATGCTTCCAGATGCAGGACAGATGTGCTCTCTTTGATAAAACCATCGCTAGTCTTCTGTGACATCACCTCTTCTGAAATACTATAACACATTGTCTAATTGTCTAATATATTTAATCACATGATGTTTGGTGGTATTTCTTTCATTTATTCAGCCATTATTTGCCTATATAGTTCATTTTCCAGGAGTTCCTTCTCTCATCGACCTAATTATGAATTCCTTGAGGTATGAGCCATGTGTTGTGCTTTGAAAAACTCCCTCTGGAGTAGGTCAGTGTTCATAGAAGCATTATTCACAATAGCCAAAGAGTGGAAACAACCCAAGTGTCCATCAACAGATGAATGGATAAACAAATAATGGTATATACAAATGATGGAATATTCTTTAGCCATAGAAAGGAATGAAGTTCTGATAAATTCTACAACATGGATGTGTCTTGTAAGTGAAATAATCCAGACACAAAAGGAGAAAAATTGTGTAATTCCACTTATGTTAAATAACTTGAATAGGCAAATCACAGAGACAGAAAGCAAGTTAGATGTTATTGAAGGCTGGGGCAGGGATGAGTGGAGAATTCTTCCTTAATGGTTATAGAATTTCTAATCTGGGTGGTAAAAAACTTTTGGAAATAATGGTAATGATTGCACAACATTGTGAATGTAACATCCTTCTGAATTGTAAACTTAAAAACGGTCAAAGTAGTAATTTTTTGTTATATATATCTTACCACAATTAAAAAAAAATAATAATGTAATATACCCAAACCAATGAATTGTATGGTATGTGAATTATGTCCCAATAAAGGTATTTTTTAAAAATTCCCTCTGGGAACCAGATACTATGTATAATAAGTGTGTAAGTAATACTTTTATCATTTGTTGTGAGTCATCACATTATAATTTGTAATGAGATTCGTTAAGACACAAATTTAAATGTGATAGAGGAGCAGATATGTTTCCTCAGTTATATATACAAGGTATAACATGATTACTCTGTACTTGGTGCTAAGGTAGGTGTTGAGACACATGTCAAGTGCTGCCCAGGTATGATTTGAGATCCTAAATTCTGTCAATCATTTTTATCTTTTGTGGAGTACCTGCTATAAAGTATTATACACCAATATACTAATTTTATGTTTGGTGAAAGAATGAATAAAAATATTAACAAGGTATACAGAATTTCTACTCATATATGTATTTTCTTCTGCCACCAACTTGCCATCACTGGGGTTTCATTCTTTAGGACTGAGACATTGTTTTCCAAATATCTGCTCTTAAGACATAATATATTAAAAGAGAAGTTGATTTGTGAACTAGATTCCTGCTTCTCCATTCTCTGGCCATTAAATAAAGCTTTATGCTCTTTCAGTCTCAAAAAAAAGACATAATATAATATACTATGTAGGTAAGATGGAACATTGTGCAGCCATGGGACAAATCATGTTTCAGAGGAATATTTGATGACATTGGAATATTTGAGAATATTTATTGACATTGGAAATATTTATGATAAATTAAAAATGCAGACTGAAAATCTATATGCCCATTTTAAATTTTATAAAAGATAGGAAAGATATTTATTAGTTACCTATTTCTGTGTAACAAGTCATTCCAAAACTAAGTGCCTTTAAAGAGTGGGTTGCAATCAGGTGTCAGGTGGGATTTCAGTCATCTGAAGACTTGATCTGAAGTAGGGACTTGAAGAGCTACTTTTGAAGCACATCATGCCCATGGCTGGCAGGTCAGTGTCGGCTGTTGGCTGGGACCCCCAATTCCTCTCCTCTTGGATTTCTCTGTAGGCTGCTTGAATATCTTCATGACATAGCATCTGACTTCCTTCCGAGTGAGAGATCCTTGACTAAGATGAAAGCTGGAATGCTTTTTATGACCTTGCCTTGGGAGTTACACACCACTGCTGCTCTTGTATTCCAGTAGTCATGCAGGGCCAGCCCTGGGTCAGCCTTTAGTCAGCAAGGACAACACAGGGCATGTGAGGATCACTGGGGACCATTGGCAGGTGACCACAAATATACACTGAAATAAAAATTTTAAGAATGGTATGATTAGAGCTGATCTTATTTTTCTTTGTGCTTTTCTATACTTTTCATTTTTTTATGATGAACATACATGATTTTTGGAATCACACACAGTTTATTTTTGTGTATTGTGTTAGGGAGTGTTCTAATTTAATTCTTTTACATGGAGCTGTCCAGTTTTCCCAGCACCTCTTATTGAAGACGCTGTCTTTTCTCCATTGTATATTCTTGCCTCCTTTATCAAAGATAAGGTGACCATATGTGCATGGGTTTATCTCTGGGCTTTCTATCCTGTTCCATTTATCTATATTTCTGTTTTTGTGCCAGTGCCATATTGTCTTGATTGCTGTCACTTTGTAGTATTGTCTGAAATCAGGGAGTCTGATTCCTCCCCCTTCATTTTTTTCCCGCAAGATTGCTTTGGCTATTCGGGGTCTTTTGTGTCTCCATACAAATTTTGAGATTTTTTTGTTCTAGTTCTGTAAAAAATGACATTGGTAATTTGGTAAGGATTGCATTGAATCTGTAGATTGCTTTGGGTATCCTTCAATTAGTTTTAAGGCTTCAGAAAAATAGTTAAAAGAAGTTGAGTCAGGGAGCATTATCTGATCCTCTTATCTGTGTGTGTAAACACACACACATACACTCATATACCCATACTCTTACACTCATACATACACATATCCTACACCTGTGGAACTGAATGGATTAAAAATGGATCCATCTTTTTTGTTTGTTATTTAATGATAGTCTTTGCATTTTAATGGTGAATTCAGACAATCAACACTGTGGTTATTGAGGTATTTTTTATTTTCTATTTTCCATTCTTTTTCTCTCCTCTCCTGCTTTCTTTTGGATTTTTCAAGTTTTCTGTATTCCAATTTCTCCCCTCTAGTGTTTTGGGAGTTATGTAATCTATTTCTTTTCTTTTATTAGTTATACTTAAAAATTTTAAATACATATTTGATTTAGCAAAGCCTAATGTTAATATCTTCATATTAACATCTTCCAAATAACATAAAGAAAGCTTCTTCTGAATAACATAAAGATCTTAGAAACCTTTAATTCCAATCTCAGGCTCCCATCTTTTATGTTCTTGCAGTTGCAAATTTTTTTTTTTTTTTTTTCATGTTACGTGGGCCTCTCACTGCTGTGGCTTCGCCCGCTGCGGAGCACAGGTTCCGGACGCGCAGGCCCAGCGGCCATGGCTCACGGGCCCAGCCGCTCCACAGCATGTGGGATCTTCCCGGACCGGGGCACGAACCTGTGTCCCCTGCATCAGCAGGCGGACTCTCAACCACTGCGCCACCAGGGAAGCCCGCAGTTGCAAATTTTAGCTCCACTTTTTATAAACAATTTTGTTGAGGTATAATTGACATATAATAAATGGCATATAATAAAAATTTACAGTTTGATGTCTTGACATATGTATACATCCATATGTATCACCACAATAAACATAGTAATCAACCCCTTAAAAAAAATACTGATTGAGTTCACACACGAACATACCTGATTGCATGTAAACTTGTTTTACTTAAGGAGTTCTGTTGCTTCTGGACAGAAGTAACTATGATAATCACCATTCATCCAAGCCCACTAGGCATTCTGCTAAGTGCTTTACATTAATTATTTCTCATTTCTTTATTTATTGTCTTTAATTTTTAATTATAAATGCACTGCGAGTTTATTATAAGTGAATGTACTCAATATCAAAATGAATAGTATAAAAGAGGAAAGACTTGCAATCCTCTTTTTTTTTCCTTCAGAGTAGATACATGTTTATTGCTTGTTGTCACTGCAGATATTTTCTATGCATTTGACAACATAAACGATTGTAATAAAAATGGGGCTAGATACATTGGGGGGTTTTTTTTGGTTTAAAACAATAATCGTTTATGCTTACTATTTTTTTTTTTTTTTTTTTTTGCGTTACGCTGGCCTCTCACTTTGTGGCCTCTCCCATTGCGGAGCACAGGCTCCGGACGCACAGGCTCAGCGGCCATGGCTCACGGGCCCAGCCGCTCCGCGGCATGTGGGATCTTCCCGGACCGGGGCACGAACCCGCGTCCCCTGCATCGGCAGGCAGACTCAACCACTGCGCAACCAGGGAAGCCCTATGCTTACTATTTTTTGCAGCTTGTTTTTTTCACTTATTACATCAAAGCCATCTTCCCATCCATCCTTCTCATGACTGCATGATTTATTCAGCATTGATAATACATTGTGATTATTTTGATCAATCTCCCTTAATTTTAGGTTGTTTCCTTTTTATTGTTGTTATTACAAGTGTTGCATTGAACTTGTCTTATGTATATCCTTGTGCATTTATTGAATATTTTTAATAGGATAAAAGTCTGAAATGCAACGCAATGCATTATTTCCAAACCATATATCCACCCTTTGAGTCAGATATTATCATTTCCCTTTTGCAGTTGAGGAATCTTACACAGATCTTCCTCTACTTACAAGGGGGTTAAGTCCCAATATGTCCATGGTAAGTTGAGAATATTGTTAAGTGGAAAATGGATTTAATACACCGAACCTACTGAACATCAGCGCTTAGCCTAGCCTACCTTAAATGTACTCAGAACACTTACATTAGCCTATAGTCAGGCAAGATCATCTAACACAAAGCCTATTTTATAACCAAATATTGAGTATCCCATGTAATTGATTGAATACTGTACTGAAAGTGAAAAACAGAATGATTGTAGGGGTTCAGAATGGTCGTTAAGAGTATGGGTGGTTTCCCCTTGTGATTGTGGGGCTGACTGGGAGGTGCAGCTTGCTCAGCATCACTGGAGTATCGGAGTGCACACTGCTAGCCTGGGAAGAGATCAGAATTCAGAATTCAAAGTACGGTTTCTACTGAATGCATATAGCTTTCACAGCACCATAAGGTCAACAATTTGTAAGTCGAACCATGGTAAATCGGGGACCGTCTGTACTTAAAGGGTTAAGTGACTTAGCTAGTGAGAGGCTGATGAGGTTATGAGCATCCTGATTTCCCAGTTCTCCAATGTGCCAACATCCTCACCACTCACTGCTCAGCCTCTCCTACTAGTTTGGAAAATGGTTAAAAAAGGAAAAGTTTTTTAATGTTGGAATTGTCAGGAAGATTACTGGGGATTTTCAGCTAATAGTAGTCCTATGGAATTAGAATGCAGGGGACATATTTCAGGCAATTTATAGTTTCACTTGGCCCTGAAGTTGAGGACACTAATATAAGAGTTGAGGGGCTATTTTTAGAAGGTTACTTTTAAGCATCCCTGGAGGGGTTGTGAAATAGCCTGTCTACCACAGGATGCTAGGAATTGCTTGCCTAATTTTTTGTTCTGAAGGAAAGGACACAGACTATCTAGGCCAGTAAGTTGGGTCCAAAACCGGACTCATGTTTATTTTACTTAATAAATGTGTTCTTGAATAATATGAGTTGAATTTTGGTTGGTCGAATGTCATTTTTCATGCACCAGGGGTACACATATTTCTTGTAATCCTGCAATGAGTGGCTTTCTAAAACAAAGAATGCTTTGGTGATGTGAACAATTTTCCCTTAATTTATGTTGAATATAACTTTTTTTTTCCTTAAGGCAGGGAACCCTATGCTCAGTTGCTTGTGTCTTAGAGTGTGTTGGCTGGTATAGCCATATTAGTTAATGGTAATGTGGAATATATATGCTGTTAAAATACAGACTAATATAGTCCAAACTCTCACTCCAAAGTCCCAAAGCAAACGAAATGGTGAAAGCATATAAATTAGAAGAGGTGGTTTGTGATAAACACCCCACGCCAGAAGGAGTGTAGTTGCAGACCTTGGGTGCTCCTATCCTTATGTTTGGATTGTGGGCCCCATTCTTGCCTCACTGAGATGGCACGTGGAAGAGGTGTCTCTTCAGTTACTACAGCCACAGTCCAGAAAATAAGATAGAAACAAGTGAGGGTGCGTGAGACCCTTTTTCACACTAGTACCATTGCTTGCTTTGAAAGTATAGTCAAAAATTTCTAGTCCAACCTTAACATTTTTGTTCCTTCCATCAGTTCACATTTGCTCATACATTTTTAAAAATCAATCAGCAGTTGATTTTACAATTGGAATGGCCTTTAGAGTTCATGGAAGTTTTGGTGTATGCAGATAATAAGGATTAGCCAGAGAGAAATAGACTCCAGCTTTTAACTTTGGCCAATTTTAGTCAATTTGGCTTAAGATGCTTTGGCTTTTTAAAAATATATATTATTCTACATGAAAAGCAGGCAAATATCTTCAATACAAGTGATTTAGTTAATATGCCTGGTAGGATAGCATTCTGAAAATGAATAATGAATAATCTTGATGCTCTAAGTTGACATTTATCAGTCTTTTAAAGGCCATGTCTCTTGCATCACTTTTAGTTTAGTCTTGGGAAAATAACTGAGAATGCATAGTAAAATGAATAACTTTGCAATCCCAGTAATCCCACTTTTGGAGATCTATACTCTGGAAATAAAAGCACCAGAAACTAAGATATATGTGCTAGAATGTTTAGTGTAACACTGCTTACAGAGGCAAAACACTGGGAGCATCTTTAGTGTTCAGCAATAAGGTGAATTAATATAATATAACTACACTGTGAAGGAGTATGAAACTATTAAAAAGAATAAATTAAATCTGTATTATTGATCTTGGAGCCAATATATATAACCATGATACACTGTTATGGGGGAAAATGAAATTACAGATTAATTTTTTAATGGAAAAATAGAACCCTACATGTGTATGTATGTATGTATGAGATACATTTCTCATAGGTGTGTGCTATCTCAGTGAGAAAGAGGGGTTCCATAATAATATATTTTCTTTATGTGTATCTCTGTATTGTTTGACTTGCTACAATGAGCATTATTGCTTTTTAAGTTTAAATATCTTATAAATTAAAAAACACACAAGCATCCTGTTTTTCTTATTTTGTAAAGGGAAACAAGACCATTCTTCCAAGTGATAATGTAATTTTTCTGACCACTAAAATGTATATTTAAAAAGAATTTATAGGCATTCAAATACCTATTGAAGCCTCACCATTTAGGTTACTTTTCAGCTGTTTTAGCCCATCCTGCATTGATCTCTCACTACCATGTGTTTATTTCCTCCAGCCAAGAAGCTTTGGCTGACCTTCTTACTTCCTATGGTTGTATTAAGGAAACAGCACCCACCTCTCAGCTCTGACCCCTCCCCTGCGCTTGCCTTTCAATTTGAGAGTTTTACCACAACATAAATGGATCTACTGCCTTTCACTGATAAGAATGGCAATCACCAAGAAAAACCCTGAGAACAAACACTCCTTGTTTAATTAAAACATGAAGGAAAACTAGAAATGTCCCTACCACTTTTTTATGTGCTTCTAAAAGGGCTTTCTTAGTTTATTCCCTGAAAACCCTGTAGCAAAATATTAGATCCTCATTCCTTGGCACGTTCCCACTCTGATTGTGGTTGCCTTTGTGTTTTTCAGGAAGTCATAAAAAAGAATATGTTATCCAAAGGCTTTCTACACACAAAGAGTATAAGTAAGCCTGAGATGCAGCCAAAAGTTTCAGCAAATAAAGTGCAAGTAAACCATGGCGATATTTAACCAAGTGTATGATAAAGACAGTGATACCTTAGGAAAAGATATGGAAATGAGGTTAGAAGCTCAGGCCTCACAGATTTATAACCTACAGGTGGTGATGGTTGGATTAAAACCTGAGCAAGTAGTTTGGCACTAAAGACTGGAAAACAGTGTGGAGAAAAGGGAACCCTCTTGCACTGGTGGTGGGAATGTAAATTGATACAGCCACTATGGAGAACAGTATGGAGGTTCCTTAAAAAAACTACAAATAGAACTACCATACGACCCAGCAATCCCACTACTGGGCATATACCCTGAGAAAACCATAATTCAAAAAGAGTCATGGGGCTTCCCTGGTGGCGCAGTGGTTGAGAGTCCGCCTGCTGGTGCAGGGGACACAGGTTCGTTCCCCGGTCCGCGAAGATCCCACATGCCGCGGAGCAGCTGTGCCAGTGAGCCATGGCCGCTGAGCCTGCGTGTCCGGAGCCTGTTGCTCCGCAACGGGAGAGGCCACAACAGGGAGAGGCCCGCGTACAGGAAAAAAAAAAGAGTCATGTACCACAATGTTCACTGCAGCTCTATTTACAATAGCCAGGACATGGAACCAACCTAAGTGTCCAGCAACAGATGAATGGATAAAGAAGATGTGGCACATATATACAATGGATTATTACTCAGCCATAAAAAGAAACGAAATTGAGCTATTTGTAGTGAGGTGAATGGACCTAGAGTCTGTCATACAGAGTGAAGTAAGTCAGAAAGAGAAAAACAAATACTGTATGCTAACACATATATATGGAATCTAAGAAAAAAAAAAAGGTCCTGAAGAACCTACGAGCAGGATAGGAATAAAGACGCAGATGTAGAGAATGGACTTGAGGGCACAGGGAGGGGGAAGGGTAAGCTGGGACGAAGTGAGAGAGTGGCATGGACATATATACATTATCAAATATAAAATAGACAGCTAGTGGAAAGCAGCCACATAGCACAGGGAGATCAGCTCGGTGTTTTGTGACCGCCTAGAGGGGTGGGATAGGGAGGGTGGGAGGCAGACGCAAGAGGGAGGAGATATGGGGATATATGTGTATGTATAGCTGATTCACTTTGTTATAAGGCAGAAACTAACACACCGTTGTAAAGCAATTATACTCCAATAAAGATGTTAAAAAAAAAAAAAAAAGACTGGAAAACAGGACTTGTAGTCAGCTGACCGGGTTTGGATAATATGGTAAACTGAAGAGCAAAAGTGATTAAGTAGAACATTGACATTGTTTAGAACTATGCACAATTTTGAGCAATTGGATTTGGTATCAAAATATTGTGGCTATTTATAAGTATAACCATGGTGTAAACATAAATTCATTCATTCAGAAAGTGTCCACTGAGCATCATCCTGCAGTTCAGGCCAGTGGGCTGTGGTGTGAACCCAGGACAGCTTAGCTGACTCAGAAGGAGGCCAGTGTCTAACAGGAGCAAAACAGCAATGAGAGGATGGGGAGAAGTAAGGCCAAGGGGGCCTATAGTTTGCATATGAGAATAAGAGGGTTCAGAGTTTCTCACTACTCTTTTCCTATGATTCCTAGGAAGATCAAATTGTGCCCCACCTCTTGCACTTAGCTATCACACATTTCAAGAAAAAGAATAAATTTAAATATTTTCTTTGCCTCATTTATCGCTGAATCAGATTTGTATTTTATGCTTTGAAATAACAATGATGCTGACCCTTAAATAGAAAGGAAACCATAAATCTGAAAACTCCCCTCCTATTATTTTCTACACACTAAATGATTCTCAGGAAAATGCACAGAGGTGGCCTCAGGGATTTTATTTTTATTTATTTATTTATTACTCTAAGCAGCCTTTTCCAAGAACTAAGATAATTGTGGAAACAGCAGTGGCATTTTAGAAGATTTAGATTTAGGTTAACTTTACCACGAGTCTGTGGTTTCTAGGGGTGAGATCTTCAAAGACTGATGAAATTTGCTGTCAAGTCAGGGTTTTGAAATAAAACTATTGGGGGAAAAGTTATTATGTAAGTAATTATGCTAAGTAAGGTGTTTTATGCCGTGAAAGCTTAATTCTCCTTCCTGGGTTATTGAATACAGCTTCAGCTAGAAATCTAGCATAGTCTAAGAAGCTATGCTAAGAAGTCTAAGAAGCTTAGATGGAGGGAAAAATGTTGCCATAAAGATAAATTTAAATGAATTAGATTGAATAAATACAACTATACTAATACATAATGTGTTTTTAAAAAGTAAATGAAATTTTATAAAAAGGAAGAAGAAAAGAGGATAGGCAGGAAAAAGAAAGAGACTGAAAGTGGAAGCCTATTTTTAATCTGGACTGATTTGTCCAGAAATTTGCGAGTTTCTTCAGGGATGGTGCATAAAAGGGGGGCGTAGAGGATGGGGTGTGGGGGCATCTTCTGCTGAGGCATCCTCTGGTGAAGACTGTCCTCCTTATTCATTCTCCTCTTTATTTTTCTACAGCCCGTCTCCAATTTATGAAAGGCTTCGGTTCCAAAGGTTCACTTGTGAATCAGTTATTTGGAACTCAAGATGTTTTTAACCCATAGAAGCAGTATCCACAGAAGCAATGTTATAAATGCCACTCAGTCTACCAGGCCACCTCATGACCACTTAACCAATATCACTGGCTGAAATAGCACACATTTGCAATGGATAATAGCAGCAAACTACTGTGGTGATGCCACTAGTTAGCCCCCAAAGTGCAATACAATTGACTTGGCTGTTGTGCTTGAGGAAAAGCAGGTTTAACTAGAAAAGGACAAGCAAGTCTATGAAAACTTCTATGACGACTAAATAATTTTGTGGGGTAAATGTGCAGGGTTTGGAGTCAGACAGGCAGTCACATCCAAATGTCTCCTTTGCTGCTTACTAGCTGTGGGCAGGCTAGTTAACCTCATTAAAGGTCATCTGGGGATAATAACAGCATCTCCATAGAGCACTGCTGTGCGAATTAAAGGAGCATTTTGCAAAGATGTTAGCTTGTTATATACTATTAACAATATATTAATATAGTATAATATCGGTTTGGCCAAAAAGTTTGTGCGGGTTTTTCTGTACGATGAAAACCCCGAACGAACTTTTTGGCCAACCCAGTACTGATAAATACTGATTGTTATGATATATAATTATCATTATTCCTTATATATGGCTTTCTACATGTTCCACTTTTCTCCCAGAGACATTATAAGCCTTGAGAGCAGAGATTTTTGTCACGTACTTTGGTGAATCCCTAAATGCAACGCACATTAAACAAAAGACACTGTATTTTCTCATTTATTGACAATGATTTGCTTTGTTCAAGGGCTTTGGAGATTAAAAGCTCTACTCTGATTCTTTCACAATTTTTTTCTTTCTATTTGTTACAGGCATGTAGCCAGCACAGCTCTTATAACTGATAGTGATTCGGTATTTATTTTGGCTCACACATGGTTCAAGGGGTAGAAAAAGGGAAGAACAAGAGGGGTAGAGAAAATTCCCCATGATTCTTAGACAAATGTTGGAAAAAAAAGAGAAAGAGAGAAAGGACTCCAAAAGTATATGTATCTGAGAAAGAAATGATCAGGTAGAATTTACTGAATTCAAAAAATAAGAGAGTAATGTTGCTTACAATGTCCCCTGAAAAGAAGGTGGGAGTGGGGATGCAGCATGGAATTAGTACCTCAAGTTGACCAGCAGGTGGTGTGTCACCAACTTGGAGCAGCTTGTTTGGGGAGTTTGGCACAAAGTAGATGGCTGGCTGGGCAGCTTTAGGAGGGGGCAGCTGGCAGGGGTTGGTTCATGCTACCTGATCATGTGTGCATGGGATGGATACCATTTGGGAATTTCTGCTTATGGGAATGCCTCTGATAGGCACAAAGGCCCATCAGGACGCCTCTGAGAAACTGAATCCAAGGTGTTCAAGCCAGACCACGTTTCCCTCTTCTTCCTGCATCCTTTGAACCTGGTAGTTCCATCACTTCAGTGATTTGCAATATTTATTGCATCCAGGACCAGCAGTTTAGAGAATAGAGACTTAGTTGAGAGGAAGTGTCTGGCTTTGTTAATGGATGGTGAGGCTTTCCTGCTCTTGGTCCTTTTTTCTTGATCATATTTCTTGTCAATGGCTTTCTCTTTGCGTAGATGATTAAAGTACTTAAGTAGAGTTATAGGTCTATATCTTTTTTCTTTCTCTTTTTCTTTTTTTTTTTTTGTGGTACGCGGGCCTCTCACTGCTGTGGCCCCTCCCGTTACGGAGCACAGGCTCCAGACGCGCAGGCTCAGCGGCCATGGCTCACGCGCCCAGCTGCTCCGCGGCATGTGGGATCCTCCCGGACCGGGGCACGAACCCATGTCCCCTACATCGGCAGGCGGACTCTCAACCACTGCACCACCAGGGAAGCCCTATATCTTTTTTCTTATATAAAAAAGATCTCATTTGAAAATGAAAAACTGATACACATTTGTCATGGAAACAGTAGAAAAAAAGCTGATAAGCATAAAGAAGGGGGGAAAATTGCATGTGACCCCAACTCCCAAAGATAACCACTATTAAAAATTTGATATCTAAAGTTTCAGACTTCTACATGTTCACATCTTTTCTTAGAAAAATGAAATCATACTGAATAAATTGTTTTGTAACTTGTGTTTTTCACTTAATCTATGCCAAATATTTTTCCACGTTAATATATTTCAACATTATTTTATAATGATTCCATAGTGCTACCTCTTATGAATGTGTTATGATTTATTCTACTACTTCTGGCACATAGATTGTTTCAAATTTTTCACTAGTATAAACAATGCTGTGAGAAACACCATTATAGATGAAAATCCATATTATATTTTTGGGATATATCTCTAGAACAGGAACTGAAGAATTAAATATTATACATATTCTTTAAAGTTTTGCTACATATTACAAAATTATCTTCCTCAAATGTTGTAACAATTTATACTCTTGCCAGCAGACTATGTTGGTGCCATTTTCCAGATCTCCTGCCAACATTGGGAAGTATCAATTTTCCATCTTTGTCAGGCTTATAGGTAATAAATGGTATCCTATTATTGTCTAATTTGTACTCATTTTTAGGAAACTGAGTACTTTTCAGATGTATATTGGTCATTTATATTTCTTCCCTTGTGAACTATTTATAATATCCTTTGCCTAGTTGTTAATTACAAATGCTATTCATATGTTAAGGCTCTTAAACCTTTAACATAAAGGTTTCATTTTTTAATCTCATTTTGTCATTTGTGATTTAATTTTGGCTATGGTGGGATTATTTCTGACATACACAAATTTTACATTTTATTCATTTAAATAGTAATTTTTTCTTTATGGTTTCTGCTTTTATGATCATAGAATAATTTTCATGATAAAAATATTTAATCATGATTTAAATGATTTTAAGGTTATACATTTTCTTCAAGTTTGTGGTTTTATTCTCACATTTTACTCTTCGGTTCACTAGGCATTTACTTTGTGTATGATGTGAGGTAATAAAGGATCTTTATTTTTCCTAATAATTAACTATTCAACAAGTTACTGAATAATTTTTCCCCACTGGGTTTAAATACTGTATTTAACAAATAAACATTTTATTATAGTACTTGTATTTATATTTCTGGGCTTTCTGTTCTGTTCTATTGCTCTGCCTCTTTTGGCATCAGTGTCAAACTTTTAATTCTTGATTTTTTTAGCCTATTTAATACCTAGGACCGCTCCCCTGTTGTTTTCTAAAAATTTCTTTACCATTCTGTTTTTTATTCTTTCAGATAAACTTCAGGATTTCTTTTTTAAGCAGTTCAAAAAATCTCTTTGGGATTTTAACCAAAAATTAATCATGTTTATAAATTAAATAGGGGAGAATTGACATCTTGACAATGTTGAGTCTTCTGGTCCCAGAAAATTGTATAACTCTCCATTTATTGAAATATTTTCTATTTTCTCAATAGAGTTTTATAAAATTTTTTAATATGTTATTCACTTTTTTTGTCATTACTAGAAATTTTGTTGTTGTTGCTACTATTATGAATGAGGGGTTTTTTTCCCCATTATGTTTCCTATCAGGTTTTGGCTGTTATGTGGAAAATTCTATTAATTTCATGTATTTATTTTTTAACTGTTCACCCCACTGATATTTCCAATTATTTAAAAAGTTGATTCTGTTGAGTAAATGATTATAACATGTACAAGCTGGGTAATTTTGTCTCCTGCTCTCTCATAATTCTCTTTTTAGCTTCTTTTTCTTATCTGGTCCAGAATAGTATGCTAGATGATGGTAGTGACAATGAGCATCCTTTTCTTGTTTGTTTCTGATTTTAATGTTAATACTTCTAGTATTACACCTTTAGGTATGATGCCTGTGTTTGGTTTGAGATACACAATCTTTACCATGCTAAGAAAAATTCTCCTATTTTATTTTTAAAAAACTGATATTTAATTTTATCAAAAGACTTGTTAAGATTACCTATTGTGCTAAACTGAAAGCTTTTTTCCATTGATATATTTATGTTACTATGCTAGTGCATTCTTTAATATTGAGGGTTTTTTTCATCTCAAGGGTAAACTATGTTTATGCAGGAGGTTAGTCTGTGGTTTCCTTTATTATGTTTTATCAGTTTGTTTGTTTTAAGTCAAGGGTATTATGTTAACTTTCTGTTAGTTTTGTCCACTTGAACATTTTATATAGCCTGGGAATTATCTGTGGCTTCAAGCCCCAAGAGAACTTGATTGTGTAAGTAATTTGGACCAAAAAGTTTTCTTGGAAACAAGTTCTCAATAACTTTTACTTTTTTCCATGATTATTGAGCTATTGTTTTTCAAGTTCTCTTTGAGTCAGTTTGCCTCTAATTAACTGTTTTGGCTTTGTGCACACTTTTTGGTATGTGGTGTTCTCATTATTGAAATCTTCTAAGCATTCTATAGATGTTTTTTTCTCCTTTACCAATGATTTTTTTAAAGAAGAGTTATAAAAATTTTCCAAGAGCCTGGCTCCTTTCTAACTTACACTTTTGTAATTGTTTTATAGTTTTACTATAGCATGGTCATAGAATGTGGACAAAATAATTTCTTTTGGGGGGAAATTGCTTAGGATGGTTTGATGACCTAATATAAAATGTTTTTGCACACTTTAAAAATTATCTCTTCTTAAAGGAGTAGCAGAAAATCCTTCTCTTTAATCATTCATTTATTCATTCAGCATGGTTTCAGCCACGTGTCTCCTATATGTCAGGCATTGTATTAGGCGTTGCAGGCTATAAAATGAATAAGTCATACGCTTTCTCTAAGGTAGTCAACGTTTAGATGCAACATAGATACATGAAGACCTAATTATAATACAGAGTAAGAAATGCAACAGCAGCAGAAAATACAAGAGAAAAATTCAAGCCCAGTCACAGTTTCTGGGAATATGAAGGTACCAAAGACACTACCATGGCCCCTGAGAGGCTTTCATTCTAAAAGTGTAAAAATAAACAAATAAACTGAAGGCAGAGACAGGCTTTTGGAGGCAAAGCGACTAATTAGGAAACCACTATAGTCATTCAGTAATAAATTAAGACATATGAGAGATGTAAGAAAACACGAAGAAAAGTGGGGATTTTCACACTTAAGGGGCAAGTAGAAGAAAAGTCCATATAGGAGGCTGAAGGAGATAGGAGTAAAATTTTACGGTAGTCTCAGGAGAACATTTGAAACAGTTGGGTCAAATGCAGCTGAGAAGTCAAGTAAAATAAAAGCAGAGCCAATAGCCTTGGTGTTTGGTGACTTGGGGAAGGCAGTTTCACTGAAATGGATGGCAGGAGCCAGACTGTAAGCAGGTTGAGATTTAACTGGGATGCGAGATGATGGAGACATGGAGTATTTCCCCAGAAGCTTAGTTGTGAAGGGAATGAGTGGGTTAGGGCAGGAATTAAAGAAGCAAAGGATCCTTTTTTTAGGAAATAGAAAATCGTGAGCATATTTAGATAATTAGGAGGGTGAGCAGACAGGGAATGAAGGCACCGTTGCTGGCAAAAACATCCTAAACATTTAGGAGTTGCAAAATTAGACACAAACCCAGGGGGTGGATGGCCTCTGATCGGAGGAGGGCGACTTTTTTTGAGTTGGAGGAAATGATTGGTACCTGTAGACAGTATGGGCAGGGAGGTTGGATCTCCCCATTTCTTCACGAGGCTGGAAGGTGTCATGGTAGAACCTTCTGTTACATTCCTGGACCCCGGAAATTCCCAGGTCTTGGTCTGCAGTTGACAGTTTGCTTCCTAGGTATGATTCAGGATCCATCCCTTCCTCTCTGACAAAAGGAGAAAGGCATTTCTGTGTTTACATTTCCTGAGTTTGTTTTTTTTTCTATTGGTTATTGAAGGGTTTCTCTCTTTTGCTAACATGTGGTATGCAATAGATCCTCAGAACAATTAACAAGTCAATTGCAAATAAAGTAACTGATGGATGTCATAAGGTCACAAAAGTTTCTGTAGTTACAAAGTAAAAATAAATCAAAATAATATTTTAAATCTTCAATAGGCCTCCTTTTCTGTTTCTGATTAATGATTGTCATATCAACATACAAGGAAAAAATGTTTATGAAGCTGACATGTATTTTAGCACATTGTATGTTGATGTCTTATTTCTATTACTAACTTTGAACCCTGAAAAAGGGATACATTTTGAAGCTTGTAAAAAAATTTTCATTTGTACTTTGGGCTCTCACATGTTGCTAACAAGTGAATCCCCTGAAAGACTGGTAAGACTGAGGGGTTTTTAGTCTTTTGCTGTTATTCTGGAAAGAGTCTGTCTTCCGTACGGAGGGAAATTTCTGGTTTGATTAACACTGTAAATAATTATGAGACAAAATCCAGATATGAAAAATTGCCCACACAAGCTCTTCTATTGAGTAAGATCTCACTTATTAAAAATCAAAGTTGAAAGTTTAACAGGCTCATTATGGTTCAGAAATCCCCTGGGACATTTTAACCTTTTAAAATCTTTCTTGGATGTTCAGTTTGCCAAAAGGGCTTACTCTCTCTGTCATATCTCCACTCTACCCTGCTTGGGCACTGATTTGGGGAAGTGTCACTCTTACTACACCAAGAGGTCAGATACCCGAGGTTAGATACTACCCAAAGTCAAATAGTTTAAGGGCTTTCTTTGGAGAGAGGGACGAATAGGAAGTGGGGGGGGGGAGGGGGTTGGGAAAAGCAGCTCAGGTGAGAAGCATGAATTCAACAAAGCATTCAGGATGGTTTGCCACTTTTGTGAGCAACACAGGAAACAGCAGGCTGGTCCCATTTCCTAGCATACCAAAGGGGGCAGCAGCACATCTGTAAAGTGCTTTGTAAATTTCTATAATTTCTGTTTCCACTCTCATTCCCTGGCTGGTAATTTCAACAGTGCCCCCAAATGTTGACACAATCCAGCAGATAACTATGCGGAAGTTTGGTCTTCGGCTGCCTGAAATCATTTCCATTAGCTCTTTAGATAAAGCTGTGTTTTTGATATTCCTCATTAACCCCACGCACATCTGGCCCTCAGCATCACTGGGCACAGCAGCCCTGTCCTTTGAAACTAAACCTAAGCATCCTTAGGCTGCTAGTCTGCCCTCCTCAGAAGAGTCCACTTAGTCTGTGGCTCTTCCAAAAAACTGGAGGCTGGGATGCTGAGAAAACGAAACCAAGATGGAGCAAAGTAAGTGGCAGATTGATGTAGTCTAGGGGCACCTGGAAAGAAGAGTTGCTGCCACCTGCTGTACTGCGTGGGGTTCCTTCTTCCTGCTGTTCACGTGTCCCAATGAAAACCTGAGAGAGAGATAAGAGAGCAGACGGACTGCCAGCCCATCCCTCCCAACGCCCTCCCCAATACAAACACATCAACTTTCCACTTGCAGTGACCTGCTCTCCAGGGTGACCTAACAGCTGTTTGGGTTTTGTCACTAAAAGAAAACAAATTATGGAATGTACTGCTCTACATGCTAATGAAATGGCTGAGCCAGCACAAGGGTTACGAGAAGGTTTGTGAATTAGGAGAATAATGATCTTCAGTTTCTGACCTCCTGGCATGCAGCAGCATTTATCAGGAGGTGCATGTGACTGATTAAGACACAGAGCCCCAGCATGAAGGAAACAGCTGCTCGCAGAGTGCTCTGGCACTTGGCAGCTGAACAGGCAGGGTGCTGATGTGAGGAATACCGCGCCCAACCGTCCCAGTAAGTAACTGGAGAACTTTCTTCTGCGTGTGTGTGTGTGTGTGTGTGTGTGTGTGTGTGCGCGTGCGTGCGCGCGTGTGCACACGTGTTTTGCAAGCCACTGACAATTTTTAATTTTGATTTCCTTCTGGCACTAAAGGAGGTATTTTATTTGTTCCTGTTCCTAATAACCATTTGTCTTTTTTCTGATTTTTTTTTTTTTTTTTTTAGAAACTGTTCTTTTCAGCAATGTTGTTTTCTAACTTTAAGGATTAGTGAGGCATATTGCTCGATTCCTATCTAGGAAACATGGAGTTTATTTCCTGGTATTTGGAATTTTTATGGTCCACGGTGTTTAGGTTCAAAGCCAAGATTCAGGTTACGAAGTAGAGGCTATTGAAGTGAGTTGATGACTAGATTTGATTTTAGTCAGTTTTATCACTGAAACTTTTTTTTTTTTAACCATTGAAAATGTTGTTTGAGAAATAGCTTGTGAATCAATTGTATGTCTGATTGGACCATTCCTAGTCAATTTTGAAGACTGTCTCATTTAACTATGTGTAAAAATCTGCAATACAGAAAGCTAACAAAATATTTAGATTAGCAATTATATTTAGATTTTAGGCATGCTTTCTAATTCTTTGAAAGATATACTTTATAATTCTTTTCTTCTCATCTTCATTACTTTACAGCTTTTCTAACTCACTTTCATCACTTTACAGCTAAAATTTTTAGTTGTCCCTGGTCTTCCTTCTTTTAGATACGGGAAAGTTCATGTTTTTATGATGGGCAGAATCTTTCTTCCTTGTTTATGACCTGGATCATAAAAGTGTTGTCTAAAGCCAGTTATCAACTCTAGGGTGTGTGTGGGGGGGGTGTCCTGGCATCCAAAACTGAGAGGACTTGTTCTTTCTTTGGTTCATTCGGCAGTAATGGAGCTTTCTCTTGGGAAAGCAGCGAAGCAGGCACAACCCTGGAACAAAGCTGTTGTTCATAGGCTTTTGTCCTTCCGTGGTTGTCACCAGGCAGAATGTTTAAGAGGAAAGGAAAAGGGGAAAGGGAGAGGGCAGAACCCTGCATCAATGATGTGAACCTCTGAAAGTGACAGGCCTCTGAATCAGACCAGTGGGGGGGGGGGGATAACCAAACAAGTTCGTTTTTCTGGATTGCCTGGACATTAAAGAGGGGGGCAGAGAGTGGTGTTTTGATTTGAATTCTGACCAAACAGTTATTTTGCTTGTGAGAAACCCAGGGCACCCTGAAGTGTGCTTGTTTCCCCAAGTGACTGACAGATTGTCACATAGGCTCAAGCTGTACAGTTTTCTTGCAATTTCTGCCTGCTACATGGAGGGAGCATTGCTCTCCCTGCACCCCTGCCACCTCTCCTCGTATATGGAGTATGAATTGAAACTGACACGCTGGTTCTATCCAAGTTTCCCTCAGCATGGCTGGTCTTGAGTTGCCATATCAGCCAAAGATCTGGGATGGAAGCAGATTCAGATGCCTGGCTAGTCTGGCATTGGGAGGTTTTTCTCCTTCTTTCCCTTAAAATGTAGGATTCACAAAACCTAGAATGTCCAATGAGAAAATAATATTTGCAACTCTTTTGTTCCTCTTTATGCCAGTTGGGTGAGGCCCTTGGGTCAGCCTGTGGCCACGTGGCCAGTGAGTTCCCTGTCTGACTGCAGGGCACCGGCTGCCCAAGGGGCCATTCTTTAGGGAGTTTGCTTCTGGTATAGTTTCCCTTTTTCTGAAGGCTGATAGTGGAAAAGAACTCTCAGGTGAAATTGTGTCTCCAGAATCATAGAGTCACACACCATAAAACTGAGAGGGTCTTAATGGCAACCTGAGTATCCTTTGAATTATAAAGAGTGTTGAATTTCTGAAAGCCCACAGATTATTTTGAAAAACCCAATGATATCTTGACTGTCAAAATATTAATATCAGAATAACAGAGGTAATTATTTTACATGCAGATAGTATGTCCATAGAACCAAAGCTTTTAATTCTAGGATAGGAATTATAGAACATGCAACTTAATACCTTCATCTCAAAGATGAGGAAGTTGTAGAACATTTTTCTGGGTCCCAGTGCTAGTGAGTGCTAGAGCTTGAAAAGAGCTCAAGGCTTCTGCTACTACTACCATCATAATATTAACACTAATAGTTATAACTTACACTTATTGTACACTTTGCCAAATGATGTGCTGTACAAGTGTATTTATGTTCATATAATCCTCACAGCAAGTCTATGTGCTTTATATAATTATTCCAGTTTTATAGCTAGAGAAACTGAAGTTCAGAGACTGTAGCCACTCAGCTATACATGACACAGGCAGAAGTGACACCGAGATCAGACTCCAGAATCTGCACACATTAAACAAATAAAAGTGGAGCTCATATGCTAATCTCACACATTGAAGCTTAAAAGCTCATGAAATGCAAATGAGACTATTTCAGCACAATACAATTAGACACACAATGTGTGTTACGGCCCTTTCGAACTCTCCATGGCAGGAAGGGTGAGGTTTCCCCTTGGGACAGTCCAAGCCCAGGCTATGTAGCAGCACTGACCGGCAGCATGTTTTTCTCCGTGAGAGTAGTTCACGGATGGCCCTCACATTGGTCAGAACAGCAATTGAGAGCTTTTTTATTTCCCAAGAATGCACTGCTCTCGCTGCCCCTGCTGGCCTTTGCCTCGTTTTTTCCTGTCACTCCTTTCCTTTGGAGGACAGCCACTCCACCCATGCCCCACCCCAAACAGCCGGCACAGTGGTGATAACACTAGTGTCAGTCCTGTTCATTGTGTGACTCAACCTGGAAGGTTGGTTGTCCAAAGAGGTTGTTGTTGTTTAGGACTTAGGAGCAATGCAATCCTTCCCTCTCTTTGCTCCGTTTGTTCCCGGCTGTGAGAGAGGGTCGCTGGCCAGGGGACTGGGGGTAGGGGGCGGGGGAGAGGAGAGATGTGCTTTTCTCTGCTGACTGGGAGGCTACCTGCACCTGCATTTGTCTGGGTGCATACTCCTCCCCGCACCTGCCCCATAGCTGAAGACTGACCTTCTCACTTGTGGACCATGAATCTGTGGCTTGCCTGGGTCATCAACCAGAGACAGAGCCCTGAGAAAAACCTACTTCTCAAACTCTTCTAAAAATTTAATTTAACTCTCTGTATTCCTCCATGTGGTTAAATGTCAAAATGAGGGCTGGCGATGAGAAAGAGCACTGAGTAAGTAGCAGAAGGGTCTTTTGGTTAATCAGGAGGAAAGTTTAGTAAGCAGAGCATTCAGGCATGTCTTTGAGAAAGTCTTCAATGTTTTTTCAAGGCTGTTATAACAAGATTACACATTTTGAAGACCAAGCGCTTTGTAAAAAGAAGAGGGAATTTTTCATCTACTTCTCACCTGCCTGTTGCTTCTAAACCTAAGCCCAATTCAACAGCAGCCAGCAATACAGTCTGCCTACCTCTAATTCTTAGCAATTGGTGTGGTGTGGTGGGTGTTATATGGGGACTCGTGAGATGGATTTAGAATCGCAGCAGAATCCACAAGTCATACTCCAGACCTGGTTTGAAGCAAAATAAAGTGATTATTTTCGTGGGATCTTTTATAAGGAAACAAATTTTGTGATGCAGTGCTTGTTTTATTTATTTATTTATTTATTGCCAGCTTGTGTTCCAAAGAACCTGTTCCCAAAGAGTTAACTCCCTTGGGTCCCACTTTCTCTTTGTATTGGTTGCTCATGCACCCCCCCTGGAGTTGTTTAGCTGTTTGTGTGTCACATTCCCATTGTTTTATGGATTTGAAAGTTTGGGTTTCTTGCTTTCAAATGATCACAGTAGGGTACCTCTGGAGTCTGCGGTGTGTATCTGAGTTGGCTGTGCTTTCATCCTTTTTGAGCCCATCAACTCTATCGAGAAGACAAACTCCTGCATTTTTATGGAACTCTTCCAGTATTAGACACTTTTTTGCACGTTGCCACAATCCTATGAAAGAGAGGAGACACTGTTACTATTGTTTACAGTGAGGAAACTGAGAATGAGAGAAAGTGAGTGACTTATCCATGGTCATGGGACCAAGCCCAACTAAATCCCCAGTCTTCAGACTCTGAATAATATCCATGGAATTGTTCTTTGTGATCATAGGGCTATGATTTGTGTTATCTTCTCATGGGTGAAAGGTAAATGGATGATTGATTCATGATGTGCCATCTCACACATGTCAATGATGATGTTTCCAAAGCCTTTGGATATTTGGCTTCAGAAACAGGGTCAGCTTAGTTACAGACACAATAATATTTGCTTTGATAATATTTGTAAAGGAACTTAGTGGTCATTTTCCTACCCTGCAGACCCAATGTGGTTAAGTTGGAGTCATATCGACCTTGGCATGATGTAATATTCAGCTTTTAGAAGGGATCTTGTTGTTTTTTGAGATTAAAAAGTATAGTCTGATGTCCACTATGCACTCCCCTTACCCAACAAAACCATCAGCATTCTTGGAAGTTCTGCCTGGTTATAGTACCCTTATTCCCATGGGAAAATAGTGTACTCTGACCACCAGGAAGAGAGTCCCTGCCACCATTTCCCTCTGCAAAGTTATCTGCCCACAACTGAGAGAGTCTTAGCTTGCTAGACTAGTTGAGAATCTTCACTACTAGTCAATTTTCTGTTATAGCAATCCAGTCCATTGTATAACAGCATAATCAGTACATTGGCAAGGTCCTAAAAATGACAGGGTGTGTTGCCTGATGATTTTACAGTGCAGCTGCATGTTATGATGGCTAGGGCTTAGAGGCAGAGGATGGGGGAAACAAGTGAACAGCTTTATGACAATAACAGCTATTATGTTTTTTCTTTCTAAAGTAGCTTTTTAAAAATATGCATGTGAAAAATGTCCTTCTTCAAATTTAAAAACTCCTGAATAATATTTAATTCATAAAATGACTCAAAGAGCATTTTTCCTTAGTGATTACAGGGTAATAATCAGAACTTTCTGCACCTGTCAAGAAGAAAAAAGGGGAAATGTTTTTAAAAGAAAAGAAAAAGATGAAATAGTGGGTTAAAGGCTTACCTTCCTGTGTTATAGTCTGTGGAACCTGAAGTAATATAAACTTAATGCCCCTATTGTAAGTGGAAAATTCAACTCAATATATGAATGATTTACACTGCAGATATCCCAACATCTTTTAGGTTTCTCTGTGATCAAACTGGTAATTCTGTTTTCTGAAGGCTTCTCTATTTGCCAGTTGCTACCCTATCTTTGGACTTCACTTAGTGCTGGTTTAGGTGAACCTGTCCTTACCTCACAAAATGTTCCAAGACCCTTGCATAGATCATTATGCCATGGGCTTACTTTAGTATTATAAGCGTACTCAGAGTTTCGTCTTTGAATGTGTTCCAGGTACAATGTTTGATCGAGAACTAGTAAGGAGGGAAAATATCAATAACATGGAAAAATTAAGTTCATAGTTAATTACAGAAATTCATTTTAGTCACCACTTTGCTGATGCTTAATTGTTGCAAAAGTCGCAGACAAGTAACTACATTGGAATGTGTCTAAGTGATTTTAATTGCTTCTCTTTTCCCCCTCTGATGTATCTGTGGTAGAGACTTTAGCAATTGATGAGCTGGCTAAATGGAAGGAGAAGAACTCAGGCAAAGGGTCCATCAATCAGCCATGGAATCAGACTCCATAGTTTTTAAAAACAGAAAAGAAAATGGGACTATTTAGTCACTCCTCTGATTTGTTTTGAGAAAGTAGTATTTTTCCTTTCATCCAACAACTCAAAATGGGCTGAACCAAGTTTCCTTAGAGTCTTTTACTTAAGTTCACTTTGGGACTGTTCCACCTAGGGATTCCTTTTTAGGAATTGACACACTGTAAAACCACCCTGGTTTTGCAGAACTCTTTAGACCTAAGATCAAGGAGCTAGGAAGGACTAATGTTGTTTTCCAGCCACACTAACAACTTGCCCTGTAACTATGAAGAATGAACGTCCCCAAATCTCTAGTTAATATAGATTTCTGGAGCTCATAAACTATGCAAGAATTTAAAACAGTCTTAAAATAGAAGAACTGAGTATAATTTCCATATTTGGTTCTGGAAAACTAATAACCATGAGTTCAATTTGACTAAACTTTGGATTCTACTTCACTTAACAGTTCTGCTTTTTAGAAGCAGATAGAATTTCATTTATGCATGGAATGACTGCCATTCAAAATCCTATAAGCTGACAGCATATTTTAGAGATCACTATTTTTTTATGGCTAGGACAGGGCTCAATCTGAATGGTGGTGCTCGAGATTTCTCTGTGGTCTCTTTCTGTCCCCGGTCACATCACTCTGATTCTAAGATGAATCTGTCTCTTCCTATTTTCCTTCTGTAGTAGGCATTTAAACTGAATCTGCTGCTGGGAGAGGAAAGAAACTGGTGTTTATTTTTACAACACCCAGAGGCAGACACTACTGCTGACACTTACAGAAGAAAAACTAAATTTCAGGGAGAATGAGGGCCTTGCCCAAGGTCACAAGGCAGTGAGTAGTAAAGCCAGAATTCTGGCCCTGGTCTTCATAGAAGCAAAGTGCATGCCTTTTCTATTCTATCACACTGTCTATGTCATTATGTTTATGTTAAAAACTGATGCTCACTATGGAAAAGGCAGCCATTCTGTGGAGTCCAGATTCTGCTGTTCTTGTCATGCCCAATGCATAGCGATTTCCATTAGAAGCATGCTGCAAGACAAAGAAACATCCTAGGAATCTGGATTCAAGATCGGATTCTGCAGTCTCATCTTGTTTCCATTGTTGAGGTGTTCCCTCAACTGTGGTGCTCTGTACACTGGCCAGGGCACCCCTGCAGAGCTAAGCCTCTGACAACACTCAAAAATTATTATACTGTCTCAGATGATGACAGGTATAAAAAAGATCATGACTCTAGGACCTGGCTGATTAACCAGCAGTGACAGTTTGCTTTATATTATGTTTGGTTTTTATAAGAAATGACACAATATTGGCACCAAGATGGCAATTACATTCACTCCATGAATTGTTTCTTGGGGCCATAGTTACAAGTAGATAGAAGGGCTGAGCAGAACTTGAAGCAGGACCAGTGGAACATATTTCACCTTATTTTATTTCTCCATGTTTTAGAAGAAATACCTTCAAACTCTTTGGAAGATGCAAGAACTTTGATTGACTTAAGCCACTGATGGTGTTATTGTGTAAGAATTAAGTCTTTATCTTTTTAGCTACAAGGATGACTGAGAAATGTGTCATGCATAAAATTCTGCAACTATTTGGAATACTGTCTCACATCAAGTTTGTGGAAGAGGCTAAGATATTTGAAAAATGGTTTAGCGTTGTAATCCTCATATTTGGAAACTTCATTCAACCAGAAGTTATCAAAACCTCACTAAGTACATTCTAGTTTATGGGACCTCTTACATGGAAGTCAGAAGTCACATTTGGGTGACAAAAGTAAAAGAAAAATCCAAACTATATTTTCCTATGATTCATTTGGCAAGTATTTTTAAACATATGCTTTGCACTGCATATTGCACAAACATAAATAATGGCACAGACTTTACAGGACATTACCACTTAGTTAAGCACATTGATATTTAAAAAAATTATTACATCAAACATCTTACAAATATTTTTCTATAAAAGAGGTTTGTACAGTGTTCTATAGATGTCTGGGGAAAGGAGATGACTATATTAGGGTGAGTCAGGGAAGGTTCCTTAGGGTTGGTGACATTTGAACTGGGTATAAAAGGATAAGTAGTCATTGTTCAAGAAGAAAAAACTATATTTTGAAAGATTCCTTTCCAGGAGTAACATGTAACTTGGTAGAGCTGAATCATAGGGTACATGTTGGAGGAGGAAGTTGGATAAAAGGCTCAAAGATAAGGTAGTTCCAGATGGTTAAGGGTACTGTTTGCCCTTCTGAAGCATTTAGATATTTTTGAGAACAATTTAAAGTTAAAAAATATTTTTATTATAGAAAATTTCCAACATACACAAAAGTAGGCAAAATTATATAATGAGACCCCATGTGTTCATTACCTGACCTTAACAATTTTCAATAGCCAATCTTGTTTCATTTATATCCCCACCCATGTTCTCTCTGTCCCATATTAGTTTTGAAACAAATACCAGACATTTCATCATTCTACCTGTAAATATTTTAGTATACATTTCTAAAAGATAAGTTCTCTTTTGAAAAATCCATAGTACCATTAATAAATGTAAAATAATTAACAATAGTTCTTAATGATTATTGAAGCTTGTCAAGTAAAGGAGTGATATGAATATATTTGCATTTTGGAAAGAAAACTCTGGAGGCAATGAGGAAGACAGTTTGGAGAGAAAAAATGCCAAAGACCAATAGAGGACTCCAGAGATGAATATGAATCAAGCCAGTGGTGAGGATGGAAGAATTTTCAGAATGTTTAAGAAGTAAAGTTGATAGTTCTTGAGAGCAATTGGATATGCAGATGAAGGAGAGGAGGGAGTTGAGAAAATTTTAACTTGTGTTAAACTTGTGTTAACTTGGAGATTTTAAACTTGTATGGTCAGCATACGAATATGCCAATAACTGATGTAGTGTAGGGATTCTGTGAAAAGAAATTTAGCCTGATTCTTCATTAGCCAGAGACTATTGGAAACAAATCCAAAAATATTTTCTTATTACCCTCAAACAAAACTTTGAGACTTGGACTATTTGGAGTAAGTTTGATTGCTCCACCTTAAGAAAGTCATTAGCAAAAATTGGAAAACATCCAGAGACTAGCATCTAAAATTCTCCAGGGGAGAAAAGAGCCACTTGGACAGCCTCATAACTGACACCTCTTTGGTTTACATATGACTGATAGTTATAAAATCATAAAGGCTAATGAACATGACTTATTCACCAAATCCCCAAACACTAAAAGTTTGAAAGATGTGAATTTAAAATAATGACAGGACCCAACAGATAGAAGTCCAGGACCAGATGGCTTTGCAGGTGAATTCTACCAAATATTTAAAGAGGAGTTAACACCTATCCCTCTCAAACTATTCCAAAAAATTGCAGAGGAAGGAATACTTCAGACTCATTCTATGAAGCCAGCATCATTGTGATACCAAAACCAGACAAAGATACCACACACACACATACAAAATTACAGGCCAGTATCACTGATGAACACAGATGCAAAAATCCTCAACAAAATATTAGCAGACCGAATCCAGCAATACATTAAAAGGATCATACACCACAATCAAGTGGGATTTATCCTAGGGATGCAAGGGTTTTTCAATATCTACAAATCAATCAATGTGATATACCACATTAACAAATTGAGGAATGAAAACCATATAATCATCTCTATAGATGAAGAAAAAGCTTTTGACAAAATTCAACATTCATTTATGATAAAAAAAAAACTCTCCTGAAAGTGGGCATAGAAGGAACATACCTCAATAAAGGCCATCTAAACACCCATATATAACACACCTCAGCTAACATCATATTCCACAGTGAAAAGCTGAAAGCATTTCCTCTAAGATCAGGAACAAGACAAGGATGCCCACTCCAGCCAATTTTATTCAACATAGTATTGGAAATCCTAGCCATAGCATTCAGACAAGAAAAAGAAATAAAAGGAATCCAAATTGGAAAGGAAAAAGTAAAACTGTCACTGTTTGCAGATGACATGATACCATACATAGAAAATCTAATGATGCCACCAGAAAGCTACAAGAGCTCATCAATGAATTCGGTAAAGTTGCAGGATACAAAATTAATACACAGAAATCTGTTGCATTTCTATACAATAACAACAAGCTATCAGAAAGAAAAATTAAGGAAACAATTCCATTTAGCATCACATCAAAAAGAATAAAATACCTAGAATAAACCTAAGGAGGTAAAAGACCTGCACTTGGAATACTATAAGACATGTCTGAAGGAAATCAAAGATGACGCAAACAGATGGAAAGATATACAGTGTTCTTGGATTGGAAGAATTAATATTGTTAAAATGACCTTATTATCCAAGGCAATATACAGATTCAGTTCAACCCCTATCAAAATACCAATGGCACTTTTTTACAGAACTAAAACAAATAATTTAAAAATTTGTATGGAAACACAAAAGACTACTGGTGGGAATGTAAACTGGTACAGCCATTGTGGAAAACAGTATGGAGGTTTCTCAAAAAAATAAAAATAGAACTACCGTATGACCCAGCAATTCTACTCCTGGGTATATGTCCAAAAGAAACACCCTAAAAACACTAATTAGAAAAGATACATGCACCCCAATGTGCATAGCAGCATTATTTACAATTGTCAAGATATGGAAGCAACCTAAGTATCCATCAACAGATGAATGGATAGAGAAGATGTGGTATATGTGTGTGTGTGTGTGTGTGTATGTATATGCATATATATAGTGGAATATTACTCAGCCATAAAGAGGAATGAAATGTTGCCATTTTGCAGCAACACAGATGGACTTGGAGGATATTATGCTAAGTGAAATAAGTCAGACAGATAAAGATATGATATCACTTATATATGGAATCTAAAAAATACAACAAACTAGTGAATATAACAAAAAAGGAGCAGACTCAGAGATATAGAAAACAAACTAGTGGTTACCAATGGGGAGAGAGAAGCGGGGAGGGGCAATATAAGGGTAGGGGATTAACAGGTATAAACTATTATGTATAAAATAAGCTACAAGGATATATTGTACAACATGGGGAATAAAGCCAATATTTTTAATAACTATAAATAGAGTATAACCTTTAAAAAATTGTGATTCACTACATTGTACACCTGTAACATATAATATTATACACCAACTATACTTCAATTTAAAAAAGATTAGTTGACTGTAAAAAACATAAAAATAAGATATAAAATAATGGAAGGAATTTTTCACACTTTTTGATGAAAATGTTCAAACAAGAAGAAGTTGAAAGAATTGTATAGTGAATATCCATCTACTGCCAATTCAATTTTACCATTAATAATTTACTATGTTTGCTTTTTCACATATATATCCATTTATTCATTCTTCTATCCATCCATTGGTCCATATTTTTTTTCAGTATTAGTTGTAGACAGCAGTACACTCCATTCCTCAACGTTTCATCATACATATCATTAACTGGAGTTCAATATTTGTTTATGCAGAATTTATATTTTACACGAGAGATTAAATTTATACATTTGTTTTGCCAAAAGGAAAGGCTGTGATTCAACAAAGATTAACAAAATTCATGACTGATTGTTACTGGGTCATTTATGAAAACGAAAAGCTGTTTGAGAACCTCTTGATCCTCAAAAGTTGTTGCCATATGGAGCAGACACACGCTCCCACAAAACAGCCTTTGAGGCACTGTCAAGTATTGACTTGGCCAAACTACCTGCCTCTCAGTAAATGTTAGTTGGATTTGAATGTGAAAAAAATGAGACCCAGAAGCATAAGCTATTTGCCAGTAAGTGATAGAGCTGGTAGGAGAATAAATCACCTCTAATAGTTTCACACTGAGCATCACTCCCTGCCTGGAACAACTCTGCAGAGTAACAAGGGAACAGAGTGGATGATTTATAAGTAAAAACTGTAATACAGGCAATGCATTCTATATAGAATCATCCTGAGATTATTCAAGGGGAGCCAGTATTTGGACAATGGGAAAGGAAGTGAACTGTTCTCGCAAAATAGGATTCTTTATTCACATATTGAAAAAAATGCCTCTGTTCATAAATATTTATCCTCTGATATCCTCCAAAAGGGATTAAAACAGCTTATGATAAACAGCAAAAATATAATAAAATGAAACTCCAAATAATTAACATAGGAATAAAACAAGCATCAAAATATGCCAGTTAGTAGAGTGAGGAGCAAGTTTAGACTTAGAAAGCTTTGAAATGTTGTAAACTGAATCAAATTCTGACATGTTAAATCTTGCCAGTTGGTTCAAGAATTGAAACTCAAGCTGAGATGATGTCTAGAAGATGTGTTTGTTCAAATGTTTGTTGTTGCTGAAGATATCTAAGATTCATTTGAAAACTGAAAAATTCAAATAGGCATTTGTCTACACAAAAAGCAGACATTCTGATACTAGAAAAAAATTTTAAGTGTTTGATTGACTTTTTCAGTTTCCATTTTGATGTTATGACATCTGTCTATATCAATGGTTCCTAACTAGGAGCAGTTTTACTGTCCACGGGACATTGGGTGATGTCTGCCGGTTTAGGGCTGTCCCTATTGGGGGTGGGAGTGGAATGCTCCTGGCACCTCGTGGGTAGAGGCCAAAGATGCTGCTAAACATCCTACAATGCACAGGCTGGACCCCTGCAGCAAAGAATTATCTAGCTGAAGTATCAATCGTACCAAATTTGAGAAACCCTGATCCACATGAGTCAGTTACAAATCTTACTCTAACATGCCTTCAAAAAACTTTAGATTATTTACACATGACATTTCTTCTCCATAACTGCTGTCAAACAGTAAGTAGTGACAACTTAATACTCTTAATGAAATGCTACTGCATCATCACCAGGGCAAAAATAAGATGTAAAATGACTAGTCATTCAGAATAAGGTTCACGAAAAGCCAAGCTGAGTGGTTCACAACACAAGCTGACAGCACTCTTTGGTGTGCAAAAGCATCAAATGTTGTCAGGCAAGAATACAGATATTTAACTAACAGTATTTTTACTGTTAGTTGTTAATAGTACAACAGCAGTATTCCAAGGAATTAGGGCCACATTGTTTACTGGAGCAGGAAAAAGGATCATTAGATCCTAAGTCATGGGACAGTTCATCCTGGGACATCTCCCTCTGGGACTTGGGGAGTTCATTTCTCTCTTCATTTTCTCCTTTTCAAAAACTCAGGAAGGAGATCTGAGGGTATTGGAAGCAGGTAGATTAGATAAACTCCTGCTGCCAACCTGATGATTATATGCCTCTGACTGATGTTATTCTCCTTCCTCTTACCCTTACCAATTGTATATACTCTACCTGTGTTTGCAACCAGGTTCTCCTTCTTTCTTCATTCTTGTTACAACTGGCACCCATGCCCTCATCTTCAGTTATCTCTTCCTCCTTCTGAATCTTTAACGTCTTCCTCTCTACTAGATCATCCCCATCAGCATCCTGGTATGTTCCAGCAACTCTCATCTTATAAAAAAAAACCCTGATCCCCACATCATCTGCCAATTTCTCTTCATTCTAATCCTAGACAAACTCAATAAACTCACATTCTACACATGCTGTCTTTGTTTCTTTATCCCCCGTTCACTCTTCAACTTACACTAACGTGACTTCTGCCAACAGCTCCGCTGAAGCTGCTCTTGTCAGGGTTACCAGTGATCTCCTTGTAGCAAAAATTTTAAAGCAGATAGTTTTCCATCCTTCTCCTATTTGACCTCTCAGTAGCATTCAACATAGTTGATTGTTTCAACTTCCACGAGCATGTTCTTCTCTTGGCCTCATGGCACGAAATGATTTAAGTTTTCCTTCTACCCCTCTGACAACTACTCCTTAAGAGGTTTTGCTGCTTTGCCTCTTCTCTCTGACCTTTAGATGTTGGAATGCCTGAGGCTTAAGCCTGGACTCTTTCGTCCTTTCTCTTTATACTTTCTTCCTAAGGAATCTGAACCATTCTTACAGCTTTAAATGCTATTTGCATGGGGTTAACTCCCAATTTTAAATTCCATCTCAGAACTTTTCTTGGAGCTCCGTATTTGTATAAATAATAGCTTCTTGAGACCTGCACACAGGAGTTTCCCAGGCGTGTTAACATTAAGGCATCTTAAGCATTGGATTTCTTCCAGTATAGCCACTCTCTCCATCCAGTCAACCTTCTCCAACTTGGCAAATGTAATTATGATCCAGACAGTTTTTCAAGCCTTTCTTTCCCTCACATCTTTGTCTAAATTAATCTCCGAGTTTCGGCTCTTGGCTTAAGTATTATCTCTTCAAAGAGATCTTTCCTTATCACTCACCTAGAATAATCCCTCTTATTCTCTAGCTTACCATCTGGTTTGGATTTTCATTCATAGCTTTTATAAAAATTTGTAATGATATACCAACTTGTCTGTCTACTTCTTTGATGTTGGTTTCCCTCGGTAAATTGTACAGTCCACTGGACAGGGACCTGATCTGTTTTATTCACCACTGGATACCCTGGCCCTGGCATAATGTCTGGAAGGTAGAGGTATGTGCTCAGTTATTTGTTGAAACAATAAAGGACTTGGGATTGGGATACTGAACATAAAACAGATTTTTTTTTTTTTTTTTTTTTTTCCTGAGAAGGTAAGAATCAGGTCCTTTGCTGTTAGAATTATATTTTTAATTATATTAAAAGATAGCATTTAAACATCACCCAGAGGGGGAAAAAAAGAGAAAAAAACAAGATATTTAATAAATGCCTGTTGATTGATGGATAGATTAACCAATTGAATATTTACTTAATTCCTTTAATTCCCATTTAGTTATAACATAGAAATAATACTATTAATTCTTTTTTCCAGAATTATTTTATAGGGCAAAGTTAGATTATTGCCCTTTAATCTCCTTTGAAGAAAGACATTAAACACGTACAAAGCCCCATTTGAGATGGTGCAGAGATTACACATACTATCAATTTCTTTAGTCTGAGAACTGCACTGCACTAATGTCTGAACTCCTGTGGTTTGTGAGCCAACAAAATGTCATCAGTCTAAATCGTTATACGCCCCATTTGAAAGGACACCATTTGACAGTGTTTTTGTGAAGTGGCTAGAATTATATCATTGTCGATGCAGCCTCAGAGCACTCCTCTCAGCTGCCCTGCCCTGTGGGAAGTGTCTTATGAAGCTGGTGGACCACACAGAACAGTGCCTACCCCCCACTTCCCTGGCTGATGGCGTCTGACCAAGGTACTGAACGGTAATGGAGGTGAACGGAGTGGTATGAAGGAAGCAACTTCACAGGGAGGAGTAGGGGTAGTATTTCTAGACGTTGACAGGGGCATAGCTGCCTCTGCAGAAAGGAAACCTTATGTTTTTAAATTGGATATTAAGTCTAAGGTGGCTCATGGACTCTTGGGAGGGTGTGAAAATTTCTGTATCTCAAATTTTTGTGACTCTAAAAAGCTGGTGGTGAGAATCAGGGAATAATGTGTTTCCTCTCCTTCTGCATTAGGCAACTTTATCTGTTTTAAGATATAAAAAAATGACATCAGATGGTGCAACCTCAGGGAATACTGGTTTTCCTGTGTCTTCTGAAATCCTCTAGGGCAATCATTCTCTGTGTGTTTGAGCAGTGGTTCTTTAACTTTTATTGATCACAGGCCCCTTTGAGACCCTCTCTCCAGAAAGAAGCTCATGGGCACAAAAACAAAATTCTGCATATGATGTCAGGGGTTTTACAAATCTCTGATTCTTGGTTAAAAGCCTTGGTGTGGACTGAATTGTGTGCTCCCAAATTCATATGTTAAAGCTTTAACTCTCAATGTAACTGTATTTGGAGATAGGGCCTATTAAGGAGATAATTAAGGTTAAATGAGGCCTTAGGCATAGGGGCCTAATCCAATAGGGCGGTGCCCTTATAGGAAGAGACACCAGAGCTCTTGCTCTCCACCATGTGAGGACACAGCAAGAAGGCTGAAGGCCAGGAAGAGAGTCTCACCAGGTACTGAATTGGCAGCACCTTGATCTTGAACTTCCTAGCTTCTAGAACTATGAGAAATTTCTGTTAAGCCACCCAGTCTGTGATATCTTGTCATAGCAGTAGGAGCAAACTAATACAATTCTCTATCCTAGAAACTGCTCTTCCCCTCAAAGTAGCTATGTCTATGGTCACTGATTCATGAAGGAGTGGAGATAGGGTAGGGGCTCCCCAGTGAGCAAACTTTCTGCATGTGGGAGAACTGCCCTGAGGGGTGTGTGGGAGCCTGGAAGCACAGGGACAAGATCAGCTGGCAGCACCAGGCCTGGCTCTCTGTCTACCCTGGGCTTCACTACAGAGTAGTGTAGTCCACACTACAGAGCAAAGTATGACGGCCACGCAGAAGGATGATGTGCTCTTATGCTGGGCTTGGACATTTTCTATAGGTTCTCCTTCATTTCACTGGGCAGTTTGTCCATCTGAGCCCAGAAGCCTCCTTGAATTTCTTTCAAATATTTAATAAGAGGCAGGTATCCTCCTGAATACAATAATCCCTTTTTGTAAAGTAGAGAAATCTCCCCCCCCCCCCCCGGTGTTAAGATTGGAGCCACCTGAGCCAAAACCAAATTGCTGGGAATGTGGGAGGTATTTGCTCCATCATTATCCCTCTTGAAAAAGCTGCTGCTGTCTGATGTGAGTGGAATTTGAGGACAAGGACAATGAGAGCTGCAATTCGTAGACTATTTGGTCCCAAACCTGGGAGAGCAGGAACAGAGTCTCGAAGCCCGTAGCGGTGTTGAAGAAGCGAGTTTAGACTGGGGGAGAGGAGCACGTGCAGCTCTTTTCTAGAAGACTTAAAAAGAGAAGTCAAAGTTTGAGTGACCAAAGGTAACCAAGAAAATATGTGGGGTTCCATGTGGTAAGAGTAAATGACTGGACAGGGTTTAGGATCCAAGCATCAGAGCCAGAGAGCCAGCGGTGCCAAGATGAATTTTGAGTTCCAAGGCTCTACCTTCTCATTTCACCTTCACTACACGTCTTTACTCATCTCAGAGGTACCCAGAACTGCTTCTGATGCCCAGCATCCACCAACCAGGAACTTAAAACCTCCGTTATCATTTTAGACCCCTGAATACAAAAATTATTTAGATTAAGGGAGATGATTAGGTTGGAATAGTTTTTGCAAAATCAGAGAGTCAAATTCCCTTGAAATCAGACCGGTGAGCAGAAATTCCACATCATCAATGCTGATTCATTTCTCCATATCTAAATGGCAAAAGAGCTGCTTCGTATCAGAAAACTCACACTTTCTTAAGCAGATGCATTAGTTCAAAATCAGCCTCTGAAACATGCACTTTTTATGTCCCAGGGACCCCACCCAGTATGAGCCTGGATTGTATGGAAGCTCTACTGTGATGGCATATTTTCCTTTCTCCCATTAACTCACTGTTTAAACTTGGGCAAATTATGTTATCTTTTTGGTCCTGGGCTTCTCCTTTATAAAGTGAGGCTGTTAACCAGATAAACAAAAGGTCCCCTTGAAAAGTGGAAAAACATGTCTCTGTCTCTCCTGTACCACAAGCTGTTTTTCTATTAGAACTACAGAGTTTCTCTGAATAGACAAAGAAAGCTCCATCAGAAGACTTGAATGAGCAAAATGATGAAATCAGGTGTTTAGAGGCTAATCCTTGCAGCTGCACTGACTAGTAAATAACCCTCCCCTGATTGCTGGTTTCTTTCTTTAGAATCATAAACAACAAAGGAAGAATACCAGCTCAACTTGTATAGTCCCTAGTCATCCAAGTGACTCATTGTCTAAGTGCTGGAAATGATCTTGGGAATTATCCACAGGAAATTATCCTGAGAAGTCCATAGTACCTCTGAGTTACTTGAATCTGACAGGGAGGAATAAGCTGTCACTAATCGCAGTCAACAAATCCAAAGCAGCAGAGAGGGGAAGTGGGAGGGAGTAAAACTAGATACTTACTATAGTGTGAGGAATCTGAAAATGTATTTGCCTCTAAGCATGAGTAGGTACATATTTTTTGTATAGCTATTCCAGTATACATTCTATTTTCCCATAATCTTTCCAGAATCTACAAAGTAAAGTGTTGAGAGGGCTTTGGCACCAAGTCCCATGCTCTTTGGGAATCGTTAGTGAACATCTGTTTTGTTGATTATGAGAATTTTTTTTTTTTGGCTGTGCTGTGCAACTTGCAGGATCTTAGTTCCCTGACCAGGGATGGAGCCAGGGCCCCCTGCAGTGGAAGCATGGAGTGCTAATGACTGGACCACCAGGGAATTCCCCAAGAACTTTTCTGTAAAAGAAAAACATAGAAATCTGTGGAAATTGCAAAAGTTGGAGGTCATCTGGACATTTAAAGCATATTATAAGTGGAAATAAATAAGAATTTATTAGCCTGACCAGCCTTGACAAATGCTATAGAAATCCCCAAACGTACTTTCTTGCTTGGGCAAGGGTTTGTCTTGCAGTTTGAACCTGCTTTTTTAATGGAAATAGGCCAGAAGGCATAGTAGTGGGCTTGTGACTCTTCCTTGTCTAATCCAAAAATAGGAACATTGTGAAAAGTCCTCCTTAGCATCTGTGATGTCAGGGTGCAGCCTGGTGGGCCTGAGGTAGGGGCTTGCAAAGGCAAATGTTTGCAAAGCCAAGAAGATACCGGAATAAGTGATGTGGATTAGGGATAAAAAGGATTCTCTTTGGGACAAGTGATATTTCACTTTCCTCTTAAGTGTACTAAAAAAGAAAAGGCACATAGTGGGATGATAAATGGCCATGACACTTGGCCTCAGATTGGGGAGACAACAGAGGGTAGTGGAGACTTTGGGGAACTGGGAAGCAGTTGCTACTCAGTTCCAAACACATGTTCCCTCGTGGGAATGCAGCCCTAAAGCCGGTAGATCTGATGTTTCCACAAGAATCTAGAAACCTGTATTGTTTTAAGTGGAAGTCTGGGTTTGTACATTTTTGCAACTTTTGTGAGAGCCAATCCTGTGTGAGCCTAACAAAAAAGTACATCTATGAGTTAGATCTCTGTTTAGGAGGTCACTATTTTATAACCTGCAGATGCTGAGCGAGGAAGAACTTGTTAACATACACCATCTTCACTTTGGAGAAAAAGCTAACACTTGTGGTTTATTATTTGTATGTCTTTAAGTAGGCTTTCTCAGATAAAGGGAAAAATGCAAAAGAGAAGGGCATTTGAGAACAATGTTTATAATGTGTATACAGCCACTATACTTTCATATTTAATTGCCGTAACATCAAAGCCAGAGTCCTTGGGTTATTACAGAAATCATGATTTTGTGTTAAGACCCACAAGCATATCTATGTGTGATATTGCTGATGTCAAGCATGACATCTGTTCAGTCACCTTGCTGTGAATATGGTTCTCAATAAAAAAAACCCAGAAAACTCATTGGAAAGACTCAGGTTGTTCCATATTATAATGAAGATATGGAGGTTTGGATACTTTATAAAACAGATGTTTGGCACTTTATAGACAACACATTATTGAATTAAAAACTCCTTACCCAAAATCAAAATTAGATTTTAGGAAAGAACCTATAATTACTGAAAAACAGAAACACTTTTACAAAACCTGGACTCCCTTCACATTACTTTAGATGCATGAAGGTACTATATTTTGGTCTTGAGCATTCTTTGATTTTTCAGTGAGATACTGCTTCAGATATTCCAGTACCTTTTGCTAGTCATTGATGTTTTTATGGTGGGTTTTTGCCTTTATCTCCCAAACCAAGTTTTACTACGTTATTATGGAGTGGTAAGTTAACGATTGATTTAAACATTTTCTTTTGTATTTTTCTGTTTTTAAAATGCCATAACTAATTTGTGTTGCATTTAGTAGTGAGGAAGTATCTTTTTACCAAGTTCTTGGTGAATACCTTCAAGTTTTATGTGATTAATAGTTAAAGAGGGTCTAAGGTAAATAAATAAATACATGTCCAGTCTCCTGGACTAGAAATTAGAAGTAGTTGTTGTACAGAAGTCACTGAAGATAAGATATTGTGGTGAGATAAAGATCGGCAAGGGTATAAAACTGTGTGAACATGTAGACTTGTGAAATCCCCACAAATTACCACAGAAGCCGATGAGGTTCTTGTTCTAATTTTAGCACACAGCTCGGTTTCACTTACTATTTCAACTCTTCAACATCTTTCTTGTGACAAGTAGATCCATCAGCAAAACTTCTGTTGGAAATGTTTTTGTGTAATACCCACTCTCAAGAATTGTTTATGAGGATATTATTAAGCTGACATTTATTTCCATTCTGCAGAAGAATGAACGCAGTGTCAAGGCTGGGATCCCATTCATGACTCATTGGTACACACGAGATACTGCTGGCATTTCTATATATATTTACTGAACTCTCCTGGTCTCTTTGGGGGCATGTATATGTCTTTGTATCCCTTTAAGTACATATCTTATATGCTTGATAAGTATTTCTTTAAAAAAATAGACTGTAACTGACAATAAAAATATAATAGGTTGGGTTGTATGTCTAGAGACAACTAGGTCTATCCTTCCAAAATAATGAATATTAGAGTAGGTAGCTGATTACAGAATCTTCATTTAAAAAATTCTGGGGACTAAGCCACAGTTGGTAGAAATGGAATTTAAACTAGCTCTCATTTCATTACTCAAATTTCCGGGCTATGCTTCCTTTCCCCCTTTCTTTCTTTCTCTCTCTCCCTTTCTCTTTTTCTTTCTTCCTTCCTTCTTCTCTCCCTCCTCCCCTCCTTCCTTCCCTCCCTTCTTTCTTTCCTTCCTTTCTCTCTCCTTATCACTCTCTCTCTTGTAAAATGTGTATATATAGGTAAGATATATGTGACTTGTGAGTTTGAGAGAGATGACATATATAGGAATCATTTTATCCCATAAGTTGAAGGCACTTTTTGGTTACTTGCCAGGAAAATAATAAAAAGTAGCTAACACTTATGAGAATATACTATGTGCCAGTGAATAAGCACTTTAATTGTATTAACCCATTTAATTCTCATAACAACCCTCCAACAGAGATACTGCTGTTATCCTACCATATAGAGAAAGATACAGAGACAGAGTAAGATTAAGTAACTTGCCAAAGGGGGCACACAGCTAGAAAGCACAAGAGTTGAATTAGATCCCAGTTGTCTGGCTCTAGGATCCAGGCTCTTAACCATTAAGCTATACTCAGAAATCATTAAATTAGTAAAATGTGTGAAGCCTACACAGACCCCACAGGAAAAGGCTACATTGGATTATGTCACATAGACCATCACAGAGGCCTTTTTTATTAATTTTTATGGGAGTATGGTTGCTTTACAATGTTGGTTAATTTCTTGCTGTACAACACAGTGAATCAGTCATACATATACATATATCCACTCATTTTAAGATTTTTTTCCCGTTTTGGTCACCACAAAGCACTGAGTAGAGCCCTGTGCTATACAGTAGGTTCTCATTAGTTATCCATTTTACACAGAGTAGTGTATATATGTCAGTCCCAGTCTCCCAATTCATCCCACCAGATGGGATGATCTTTAGAACATGGTAGTCTCTCTCCCTCTCTCTCCATGTTTGTTGAGTGAGTAAATAAGCACATAGGTACTTTAAGTCCAGTTTTAAGACCTCACCATTCTGTTGGCATTCCT
>NW_006777292.1:1379669-1397288 GCF_000442215.2 Lipotes vexillifer | reverse complement strand
TCCTGCTTTTCCACACCTATCTGCTTTTTTCAGTGTCATTTTCTTTGCAGCATTTTCTTTTCAGTGTTCTTTTCTCTGCTCAGTGCAACCTCACTCATGCTTCAAGGCACAGCTCAATTCTGTGAGTCGGAACTTGCTTTTACTTCTCTCATGACTCTTTCATAATGCCCTGTGTCATAATTTCTGTTCATGTGTGTCGCCTCTTTAGACCCTAAGGTCTCTGAGATCAAAATCTGTACCTGGTATATACTTGTATCTCTGCCATGGTGTTAATCACACTGTCTGGCACAGAAATAAGTATTTATTAAATAGATGAGAAAATGACTGGAAGAAGTATTTGGTGTATTTTTATTCTCTCTAACATAAATCTGTGCTACTACAAAGCTGGAGGCATGTCTTGAAATTCCATTATGGGCATGTTAATATAAAAGAAGTAAATTCATTCAATAATCGAAAGAAAAAGTTTGAGACAAGAATAAGGTTAAAGATGAAAATTGGAGAAGAAACAAATTTGAAGTCTGAAGACCATGTTGGAAGAATAAGATGGCAGAGAAAGATAACCACATAAAGATAACAGACATACTTTGGTGCTGGGGGCTAGAAAGACAAGAGACAGGGTCTAGTTCTTAAGAAACTACTGGGGAGACAGAACCATTCAGTAACATAAATCATACAAAGCCTAAAGGAAGTCAATACGTTGAGTGCAAAAGTCTGCCTGGAAGAGTTGGGAGGGGGGAGGAGAATTCAAGTAGGCATTTGAGAAGTGAGTATGTGATTGCCATGCAGACATACTTGGGGGACGAGAGGCATTCTAGACAAAAGAAAGAATATGTGCAAAGCACGATGTCTTAGTTCAGCCTGCTGTAACAGCGGCATCATAGACTGGGTGGCTTAAAAAACAAACCACCCTCATGAGTTAATTACCTCCCAAAGACCCCATCTCCAAAGAACATTACATTGGGGATTAGGGTTTCAACATATGAATTTGGGGGGGACTCAAACATTCAGTCCCTATCACATGGGCACTATAAAAAAGAAGTTCATTTTATAGCAAAAGGTAAAGCGAGGGTGAAGAAAGAAGAGTGAGGGTATGGGTGGACAGAGTGAGGGTCATTCATGAAAGGCTTTGTATGCTAAGCAAAGACTTTAGATTGAGTCGATAGGGGATGGTGGAGGAATTTTGGATAGGGAAGTTATGTGATCAATCTGATAATTTGGAAAGATTGATTTGGCACCAATAGAGAGGAGAGATAAACAGGAGGTAAGAGTCAATCTGGAAGCCTGACAGCTAAGCATTGCAGTGGACCAGGGGAAAGGTAACGACAGCTTAAACCCAGGAGTGGCAGCGGAGAGGAAAAGAAGTGGAAGTATATGAGAAACTGTCCACAGATAGATAATCAGACTTGGACATGGAGGGATGATGAAAGAAGGCGCCAGAAAATCTAGGGTGAGTCCCAAGTTTCTGGCATGGAATATTGGGAGAAAGGTTGAACCATAAATCAAGGAAGGAAATATAGGAGATGTAGTAGTTTAGGAAAATGAAGAGGGCATATTTTTTAATTAATTAAAAATTAATTGGTATAACTCACATACCATTAGAATCTACATTTTTAAAGTGTATAGTTCAGTGATTTTTGAGTATATTCACAAGGTTGTACAACTATCACAACCCAATTCCAGAACATTTTCATCACCCCCCCAAAAGAAACCCTGAACTCTTTGCAGTCACTCCCTATTCCTCCTTTCCCTCAGCCCCTGGCAACTGCTAGTTTACTTTCTGTCTCTACCTATTGGATTTACCTATTCAGGACATTTCATATAAATGGAATTTACAGTGTATGGCCTTTTGTGTCTGACTTTCTTAGCATAACTTTTAGAAGGTTTATCCTTATTAAAACATGTGTCAGCACTTCATTTCTTTCTATGGCTAAATAATATTCCATTGTATAGATATACCTCATTTTGTTTTGCCATTGATCAGTTCATGGACGTTTGGGTTGTTTCTACTTTTGGGCTATTATGAATATTAATGTTATGAATATTTGCGTACAAGTTTTTTGTGGACATAAGTTTTCAATTCTCTTGGGTATATACCTAGGAGTGAATTTGCTTGACCATATGGTAACTCTATGTTTAAGATTTGAGGAACTGCCAAACTGTTTCCCAAAGTGGCTATCTCATTTTACATTTCCACTATCAATGCATGATGGTAAGATATGAAAACTTACCCAAAAGTTAAGTAAAACTCATCCAAAGTCACTCATTAGTAAAGAGCAGAGCTCAAACATGCCTCTCTCCAGAGCCCACTCTGTCCTCTGCAGCACACTACACAGTTGGAGTCCAACACAGAGGTGGTGGTTGAATCTGTGGTTGTGGATGAGTTTACATGGAGAGTCTGAGGCAAAAGGAAAAGGTGTAGAGACCTGCGAGCCCTCAGCAGTAGGAGAAAGTTCTGCATATCAGACTGGAAACGTGTGACCTGAGGCACAGGAGGAAAATCAGGGAAGAGAAGATGTCAGGAAAACCATCCAAGGGGAGAATTTTAGGGAGGGTGTGGTCAAGAGGTAACACATGGCTGCTGAGGCTTAATCTAACTTCTGACAAAATGCAGTGACCTCTACCAGAGCCTTTCTGGAGAGGTGTGTGGGTGAGGAGTGGAGGGAGAATTGATTTTGGTGGTCCGAAGAGGGGATGAAATAAGCCAATTCTACTTGGCTGTGAAGGATGGGAAGACAGGAGAGATGGCCAGTGGAGAGCTTGCGTTCTTTTTTTTTGCTTGAGGCCAGGAAAGACACCTCCTGTTTACTTAAACTGCTAACAATTTAGTTCCAGTTCATCAGTTCCTCCCTTGTTTTACAACTGTGCCAACAAAATCCTTGTTCCCATTTCTTTGCCCCCTCTAACTCTTTAACAGTGACTTTGTGAAAAGCTATTTTCCTCTCCCTCTATCTTTCTTTCTCCTCCTTTGCCTCTCTAGATCTAAAAATACCCATTAGTTTCATGTTTCTAGGAGTTACACAATTTCTGAAGGGTAATTTGGCATATAGGGAACCAGTGCTGTCAACCTCTGAACTTCTTGGGAATTCCAAAAGTTCTTTTCAGTATTTTTGACAGGTCTCCACCGACCTCCTTGTCCTCCGTGTGTAAATCTACTAGTAATCCATTTATAATATTGTTCTAATGGGGAAATATATTCTAAATTCTGAATAATGACTTTTCAAATATAGTTTGGGACATTTCGTAATTTTAGGGCTTCCTTTTTTTTGTTGTGTTATATGCCCTTAAAACCTTTTCAAGTGAAGTCTTTTTTTTTCGTTCTGATGTGGAAGGCAGAGTAATGTTATTTCTCTCTTGTTAGGGATGATGAGAGTGAACCTTAGAGAAAGTAAGGTGAAATTAGTTAATGTCCTAGATGGGAGGAAGAGAGATATCACCATCTCTTGAGATTTGTTTTTCTTTTAGAGAAAGGAAGAAATGTTTGCTGTAGGAGAAAAATCTGAAATAAAAGAGAATGACAGAGTCATTAAGTGGCGCCTTCTAATTATGGGCTTCAAGCTGTGTAAATTTAATTGAGAATACAGAAATAATTTAAAAAGCATTTTGGGGGAGTTACTATATTTTACTTCTAATTGGTTCCAATAAAAAGTGTAGCTCCAAATCCTTGATTCAGAAGTAATTTCAAACTAAGAATTTACTATACCATAAAAGAATGCTATAAACATACTAGTTTCTGAACAAGAGCAAAATGTTTTCACTTAGATGATAACACTGTACGGTTTCACTGGATAAGGAGAAATTAATATTACATCTTCAAGTAGGTCTGTATCTATGTATACAGAAATTAGCATCAAAATGACATAAGAAATCTAGTTTTTAAAGCCTATCAGTGTCAGTAGTAAAATTAGTTAAAATAAATAATAATGATGGTGATAATAAAGCATTGTACAGTCCCTATCTTCTTGTGGTGCATTCATTTACTTATGCTTTTTTTTTTTTTAAGCCGAAACAGTTCAGAATTCAACGCATACCTACCCAATCCCGATCATTTTACTCTCACCAGCTCTTATTCTAATATTGTCTTACGTGTGTTCTTATTCTTTTTTTACGTGATGAAAAGTTTTGATAGCAGGTTGGTAATATCTATCCTATGCCCAATTCTAAAATCATGCTCAGATATTTCTAGCCACTTTGCTGTCTGGCACCAGTGAATTTAGCTGGTATTTTCTGTTTTAGTTCTGTGACCCATAAAACTTAACACTCTCAGGTGTCTCCTCTTTGAGGAAGTCTTCCTAGATCTGTTTGGTTGAATTTGGTCCAATTCCTATGCTCCTACAACATCTTGGTCATGTGTCTCTGACACTGGACTTAACAGGCTCATTGTTTTATAATAACCAGTTTATAATGTGTCTCCTACACAGGGATTTGGGTCCTTGTGAATAGCTCTTTACGTCTTCAGCTCATAACACAGTGCTGAACATTTAATAGGTATTCAATAATCATTGGCCTTTTAGCTCAATCAAACAAACGCCTTTCTCTGAGAGCATGGAGATACTTTTGAAAACAATCTTTCATTATGTTAGTGCTTCTTGCTACATTCCTGTGTAGCAACTTAGAACTCAGGTTTTAAAATCCTTTCTTGGTATCTTCAGAGACAGGCAGCTTCCACTCCCAGCTCCAAGTGGTGATAGGTGAGCGAGAGATTTTGTCCTCCAGGCTGTGACTTCTGTTCACATTTCCTTGCTTCTTAGAGGTTTTCTGTGTAGTGTCTTCATTCTCTTGGAGCCTCCTTTGTGTAGATTCTGTCCCCTGAGATTGTCATCTTGCCCCAGTGGGAGGATCCCGAGTTTTACTTAACCCATGCCAAGTACTGAGAATGCCCTCCTGCTCATGGTGGGCACATAGGCATGAGGATGTTAGTGCTGATACTAAGTACTAAATGGAAGTCAATAATTAGCTCAGAGCTCATCTCACAAGGCCTCCTTGCATTTTTTTTTTTTTTTTGGTAACAATTAAATAGCAAAGTTTAGCTGCATTTTATTTGTCGCTGGATTTCTGGGGTGGGGCCTAGCCTTCCAAAGTTCATTGGGTACAGTGCTCAGCACAGTGACTAGACAGGAGCACTCAATAAGATGACTTCCTCCTTCTCCTTCTCCCTCCTCATCATCACCATCATCATCATCATCATCATCATCGAACTCGCTCGGAAGTAAATGAATAATCAAACGATAAGGGAATGTGACTTTATTTCAAGGCATTTGGAACCAGGTCCTCCAAAGTATTAGTGCCACAAACAGGGTTGTTATGAATATAATATTGGCATCTTCAGGAGAAGAAAATATGGATCTTAAAAAAAACCAAACAAATCTATTTTCCCAAGGTTTAAAATGTTAACTTCAGAGCTAAGGCTTTCCTAGTTATGGGCCTTATTTGGGGGATATTATTTACAATTTGAACACTGGAGTTGCCATAGTAGCCATAACCCTTCTGTGTGGTTGACTGTGTCCATCTGGAAACCATCTGATTGCAAATGCCTCATATGTGTATATGTCGGCTCTCTTCCATGTTCGGCTACAGCCAAATGCCAGGGAAACACCTCCTTGGCTGGACTTTAGAATATTCCATTGTATTTATTACTAGAGCTTCTTCAAGACTAATTTCTCATTCAACTCATGTCAGGTGGCTGTAAATGTGTTAGTTTGGTTGCCAATACTAAATACTGTTAACCAAGAAAAAAATAAATAAAATGCAGTTTAACCTTGTTACTTGTTACCAAAAAATGCAATGAGGCCTTATGAGATGTGCTCTGAGCTGGTTATTGACTTCTGTTCAGTGTCTGGTACCAGTTAGTCCCTGAATTGTCAGGCTTGCTGTACTAATCATGGTTATTCATTTGCAGACAATAGGGCCAGTGATAGAATGCCTAGAAGCTAAGCAAAGGGAATAGTAAACATTTGTTCTAGACAATGCCTAGAAATTGATCTAATAGGCAGCCTTAACAACAGCTAACATTTGTCTGGGTAGTGGAAAAAAATATAAATTTTTGGAGTCAAATGGGCCTAGCTTTGCAACTTACATGGTAATATGATATGGACAAATAATTTAACCTCTCTAGGCCTCAATTTCCTCCTGTATGAAATGGTGAGACTAGCACTTAGCTTTCAGGGTGTTATAAGATTTAAACATAGTATAGGTAATTTTCCCAACATCATGTCTATCACATTATATGCCACCAACAAGTAATATTTGTAGAAATTATTGTTTTCTAAAATCCAGGACAGTGTTGATTATTAATGCTCCATTAATTTAGTAAAAGCTTTTTGTAGGAAAAAATTAATAAACAACAAGAGCTAACAATTTAAAACGCAGAAAAACCTCATTGTTACATTAATTACACCCATTTAAGGCAAGAATGAAAAAATTACTTTTAGATTTGAGAAATTCAGTATTACATATGGCTATTCCCTCCTGTCAGCCTTAAATAAACTTCAGGGATATTGCTCCACTATTCATAAATGTGGGATACTTTCTTCTATGGGTCACCATTATGGCCCATTTAGAATGTTTTAACTTTGCTGTAAGCACTGGGCTCATTTTCTAAGTTCATACTATCCCAGTTGATTTGTGATAGAATCAACCTGGCAATGAGACTATGACAGAGCACGCTAGGAAAAGTAACTGACTGAAGGAAATAAAGTAGAAAGATAAATTCAAAGAACTGAGAGGTGAAGTTGAAAGAAATGAGAAAGAAGATTAAAACAAGACCAGTGTAGAAGTACCCAAAGAATGCATGAATAGTGAACAACAGTAATGTATCTTGTGATTTATGACCTTTTAAAAAGTAACAGATAATGAGGGCATTGGAGACTGTGCATGGTGAGGCAGAGATACAGAAATATTGGCTGGGAGGGTAGAGAACATGGGAATAGTGGCTGAGGTTGAAGTTGCCAGAATGAAATATTCTGGAGCAAGTCAAAGGATGGGAGGTAAATTATTTCTTTATTATAATTTCCATTCCAATAGTATCTTCTTCCACATTTCAAGCAAAGCTAAGGGAGACTGGAGCAGGGACTCATGCCCTCATTTGGAAATCACCTAGAAAATGCCAACCATGCTTCAGCTCTGAGGTTCATACTTACAGAAACTTACATGACTAGACTCTAACAACAGAAACTCAGAACTGCCTGGTCCATACAGAAGAAACTTGCCATGTGACTTGTTCCAGAAAAGTTACCTTAAATAATTTCAGAAACATGACACAAGTGAGTGATGTCACCCTAGGAACAAGAAACACTAAACTTCCTCTCAAAACAAATTCCAGAAGAAGAGAAACATCAGCCTTCTACTCTGGATGGAAATAACCCCAATACTTCTGGTTTCTTTCTTCCACTCTTCACAACATCTTTTGTTTATTTTCTCCTCTGGATAAATCTCACATCTGTTTCCATCAGACCTTCCAGTGGACGACCTTGTCTCCTTCTTTTTAGAGTAAATAAAAGTCACCAGACAGGAACTTCCTTGACTTCCTGCTATCAAAAGGATGAATATACCTGTATCTATACCCATTTTTTTCCTCTTTCATGCTGTTACAGTGAAAGAGGTGACCCTCTGCTTTATCCAAGATAAATCCCTCCACCTGTGCATGGTCTATCACTCCTGTCCTCCCAGAGACCTTGTTATATAAATTCTCTTTCTCCTGCCCCTTAAATTTCCCTTTCCACGGATTCTTAGCACTTAAACATGATCATGTAACAGATATCCAGAAGCTAACTCAACATTCCCCTTAAGAGGTCTCAGACATCTCTAACTAAACACATCCAAAAGTGAATTCATCCTTTGCTGCCCGCTCCATGAACTTAACTACCCCTACTCCCATCCCTCAATTTCTCAATCTCAGGGAAATGGCTCCATAACCCAACCAAATGTCTAGCTGGAAGTCTGGAAATTATCCCTGATTCCTCCTTTCTGCTGATTCCCTGTAGCCAATAGATCAACAAATCTCATTGGACCTATCTTCAAAATATATTCTGTGACCAACCACTTCTCTCCATCTCCATTTCCACACATTGGTTTCTCTTGCATGGATGGTTATAATTGACCACCAGCTGATTTCCCCATCATCAGTGTAGATCTTTACTAATCTCTCCTCCATACTGCAGATGGAAGGATCTTTAAAAAATCCAAATATGATCATGCCATTCTCCTACTCACCTTTAAAACAATGGTTTCTCATTGCCCTTCAGATAAAGTCCATACTCCTTAATATAGCTTACAATACTGTTCATGAGCTATTCCTACCGACCTTTTGGTCTCATCTCTTGTCTCATTCAATACTTCAGTCATTCTAAATGTCTTTTAACTTTTCTTGATTACCATCTTCCCACCCACACTTGGCCTAGCTAAAACTCCTCTGGCTCCTAGACTGTATTAGTGCCCTGCACCTTCATAGGATACTTTATGGTAATTACTTGTTTTATTCTTTGCTGGAGTATGAGAGCAAGAATTGTGTTTGTCCTGCTCACCAATTTATCCTTCTCTTTGCTTGTCTGCAACTTCCTCTACCAGTCACTCTAGTAGCTTGCTTGGTATCTGGTGTCTAATAGATCCTCAGTAAGTATTTGTCAAATAAATTGTCTTTCATAGTTTTGTCATTTCTCTTACTGAACTCAATAATCTTGATTCTCCTGTGGAGTCTCAGAGGATATAATGACAGCACTTTTAAAATCTCATGTCTGTGGTAAGAAAGTAAGATTAAGCTTGAGTGTTGCCAGAATAACAAATGCTATGACACCCTAGTTGTTAATCCTTAAAGTGTAAAGGTTTGTAATAATTATCACTCATTTTAACAAAGGATTTAGGCATTTAGAGAAACCCCATGTCTCCATACGAAGGTCATATGAGTGTAAGAACATACACATGGTTATTTATCTCTAAAGACAATATCTGCCATTAGGAGGGAAGAGTATTCAAGAGTTTTTGTTTGTTTTTCCTTACAATAGAGATAGTGCTATAGACAAGACTATCTTTGGAAGTTCTAATATGGCCAATATAATTTCAAAACTATTTCTTGAATAGATATAATATTTCACCTTATACATTTTGCAATCCTAGAGCCAGGAGCAAACTTCGCTGTTATTTTGGTGTGTTTCCTAGACACTGTCTGGGAATTTAGTCTACAACATCTCTGACAGTCATTACCTTACTTTGGCTTGAGCACTTTCGGGAATGGGATTCCACTGCTGATGAGGCCACCTGCCCCACTACTAGATGCCCTAGTGTCACAGTATTTTTTTCTCCTATTTCCTTCTCCCTTCTCTAAACTAACATTTCTCTTTCTGTCACTTCTAAATGTTGATCTTCTACTTCACCTTAAGTCCTCAACTTAAAAGCCTTTAAATACTGGAAGAGAAGAGGAAGTGTGGACAAAGGGAGACACCTTCCCGAGCACACAGTGTTTTGCAGGATTGACAGTGGGTACATTTATGTTACCTCACTAACTTCTTAAACAATCTAGTAAAGTAAGTAGTGTTAATGGCGTTTTACTCAAAGTAGTAAAATTCTCCCCATTTGTCTATCTAATGTTGAAATCCAATTTTTAAAAACTTCTAAATGTTCTGAGTCAAGAGCCTGGGATGCTAATTAAGATTTGTTCGTGTATAGTTGCATGGAATTGGCTCCTTTTCACTATTTCTAACATTGAAAGCATAGTTCTTATTGTCCTAGGCAACCTCACAATGTTTTTGAGTCTTCACCAGTCACGTTAATGGTCTTTTTTGCTGCATGAAGACATCATGGCCTTTGGAAATCACACCCAGCAGAACTCTGTTGCCCTTTTGAAGTGAGACCTTCTCTCTTAGAAATAATTCAAGCCCTGGGGAAATTTTGGCTTATTGCGTCCTTTTCAGATTTGTGAGAAAATGTTTATGCTGAGGGGCAATAATTTTCTGTGCAGCCGGAGCGTACCTATCAACACAAAAGCAACTCCTAAGCCATCAAGAGACTAAACAACCTGGACTAAAATAACATTGACATTCTTGTTGAGACAGTCAGCAGTGATTTAGAGTCAGAGCTTGATGATCACCACAACAAATTGTTTTAGAGATTTATTAACTTTCCAAAGTCAGTGTTTGGAAATCCACCCGTAGAAGTATATTTGGACTAAAATAGTATTTTACACTATGTGTATAAATTTTGGTTTGGTCACACATTGTTTTTAATAAGCTGAATGTTTTAAAAACAATTTGATCTTAAAAATATCATGGCACCAAATAACTACTTCAAATGTATTCTCTTTTTAACTAATTTTGTGGGTGACGTTTAGACAAAAACCACTTATAATTGAAGGGTTTTGGAAATGCTTTAAAACAATGTGGATTATTCAGTGTTTCTATTATTTAACTCTGGGGATTTCTTTCTGTTCTTTTATCAGGTTCTCCAAAGTACTTATTATTCGAGTTGGGTAAACCAGTTCAGCAGACTGAGTCCCCAATGCATTTTCCAGTGATGATAACTGCCCTTAAAATTCTTTCAGACCTGGATATCTACCTGTGTGAGACCAATAAGTAAGTGTTTCTTTAAACTATTTTAGATTATGTAAGAAACTCACCAAAATAATTATGCCAGAAAAACTAAAAGAAACATGTCATGGTATTAACAAGAGTCCTTTGGATGATGAGATGATGGGTAAATTTTTTTTCTTTCCTTTTTCATTACTGCCATATTTTAAATGATGAATGTATATTGCCTTTGCAATAAAGAAGCTATACTTTTGAAAAAGCAGTTGTAGATACAATAATATCCACACATATGAAATGAGATCTCAGGTACATATGTAGGTGACAGAATGCTAAGCAGAGACACAGACACATCTACTGATTGAAGAAACAGATTGCAACTGGAGAGGCCCACTTGGCTCTCAGGTACTGGCTTCTTTACAGATCACAAATATAACTCCAAACATGGTGACAGGTTATTTCTAACCTCTTGTGGAAATTCAATATCTTCCCCAAACAAATTAGCTGAATAATTTTGGGTTTGACCTGAGAATTAGTTTAGTTAATCTAGGTTGTTTGGTTCTAAGTAATACATTTACTATTCAGTAACAAGAATTAACAAGATAAAAAAAATGCCTGTTTATACAGGAAGGTAATCAAACCTGTCAATTGTCCATTGTTGACTTTTCTTGGGATTGACAGAATTTATGTTAAGGAAATCAGAGAAATGCTGCCCCAAAATGTCCTGGAAGAGGTACCAAGTTCTTATTATGGATAGAGTATAGGCAGATCCTATCACATCTAGAAGGCTAGCAGAAAGTCTAGAAAACTTCTGTCCCAGTGATGTTTACTAAAAGCTAGTTTAAATAAGTAAAACAAACTAAAAAACAATCCCTTAAAATTTTATAGTATCCACTCATACAAATATATACATATTCAAAGACAAACTTTTTACCATTTTTATTTTATTCTTTCTTTATCCATCCATCCACTCATTCATGAGTTTAGCTAATTCTTTTTTGGGTATCTTCTATATGAGAGGCAAAAATCTTAGCAGTTGGGCAGTACACCAGAGAACTAACACAAAAATTCCTGCATTCATGGAGCTTATGTTCATAGTGCTAGAAAGATTAAAAAGTAAATAAACAAGTAAAATATAGAGTATGTCGAATGGGGATACGTGTTATGAGGAAAAATAAATCCAGTAAGAGAGGTAGGGCATGCCAGTTGGGAGGTGGGCTTGGAGGGAGAGTGTTGTTTTAAATTATGGTGGTCGGGAAAGGCCTTACCAATAAGGTGACTTGGTTAAGAGATGTAAGAGTTGGTTGTAGACAGCTTTAATATTCCCCTTCCAGAAGTGGGACAGCATTGACCCAGTGTTTCCGTTATTTTTATGACACATGAAATAATCTTTCTTTTGATGCTCTAAGAGTAGTACCTTTTGCACAAGAGTATGTTTCCACCTGACTTATACAGCTGGTGAACAGACTCATTCAGATGTCACTCTTCAGTGGTACCACTAAACTAATACAGCCACACATATGGACCTTAGTTATTTTTTCTATTCATTCACGTGTTTGCCTTCTGAAGTGGACTATGAGCCCATTGAAGGCAAGGATAAGACAATGATATGTTCATCTTGGCAGCCTCAGTGCCTTGCCTAGTGCCTAGCAATTGTCAGGTGCTCCATGACTACCAGTTGAACAGATAAACTTTGAGAGTAAAACCGACATTGACTTTAAACAGTTCAAGTGTGAATTCCCAATGGCCACGTTTACCTCCTAAACTATCCACAGTGGGTAACTGTCTTACATCATGGTGACCTCTCAATTTCTCTAAGCCTTATATGGAGCTGGCATCAAGGACTTGCTCTGTAAAATAAAATGATGGTATGTTTCCAACAGGGATGCTTTTGGTATAAGCATCTCTTAGAGGTTGTTTCTAATCCCACTTTCCCCATGACAGTGCTATAAAATGGGACAGCTGTCATGCCCACATTTTTCTACTACCTCTGTGACAGATAATCTTTTTCTGAGATGGTGTGGAGTGCCATTTTTCACACAAGATTAGGGGGCAAAATTATGACAGCCTTATGATATCCCCACTTGGGAAAGCAATAAAAGGGAAACCAAAAACTTTATTTTATAATGGAGTCCTGATTCAAGGCCATAATAATTGTATGGTTTTGGACCAGTTGCTGAATCTGTGTGAATCCCATGACCTTGTCTGTAAACTGGAAATAATAATCTACCTTACAGTATCGTTATGAAGATCAAGTTGTATAATATATGCAAAGCATTTGGTGTACATAATGTGGATGTTCAATAGATTATTGTTAATATTTTGCTACCATTAATAATACTGTTACTGTTAGAGAAGTTATGCAAATAAGATTTGTTTTTACCAGTTGTTGAACATTTACATGATCCCTGAGGATAACGCTCATCAATATATTTGCTCTTTAAAGTTATCTCCCTCTATATACTTGTAATAATATTAAACCAAGTAATGCTTATAACAATGTACTCTTGAATGTCTTTATCAGTGTAACATGTAACAATGTAACATGTTGTATCAAAAAAATTTTTCAGCTGCTAAATGGGATAGTATTTAATAGGGAACGTTTCCGTGGTTTCAGAGCATCATACATGCTAAGGAACAGATTAGCAGGCATTTCGCCATCATGGTGGTTCACACAATCGCTGTCACTTTGATGCTTTTCTTGCAGAAATATAGTCAGTGGAAGTCATTATCTTTTCAGGTAGGAAATTCATGCTTTAACGGATAGCAGAACTCTAGTCTGATATTTTTTTCTTCTTGTTTCTTTAGAGTCTTGAGACTCTAGGACAGAGACCACCACTAGGCACAAACATCACCTGTTTGCATGATTATGGAGATGGTCTACATGATGTTGAAAATGCCCCTAGTTTTTTGACAACGGCTAAATAACCATGGGGTCAAGTGGACTTGGGAAAGCGGCAACATTAGATGAACTGCTGAGCACTTGCATTGAGATGTTTGGTATGAGCCTTTTCTCCCTTCTGTACATCTTGCTACTCTTACTTCCCCCTGTTCAGATGTAGGCGTTGCTGTGGAACAGAATTCAAATCTCCATACCTTGGTATTTAAGGTCTTTTTGATTGACCCCAATCTGTCTCCCCAGTATCACTGCCCTCTGCATTTCTTTCCCTTTACTGCCCACAGCTATACCCCAGCCATACTGTTCACCTAATGCTTCTGGAACATTCCCTGCATCTTTCTACCTCCATGCCTCTATCATATTACTTCACTGAAATTCTACTTCAGAGTTCATTTCAGATGTCACCCTAGATGTTCATAATATTATTCCTAATCTCCCCTGTCAGGAATGCTGGTTGCTTCCTCCACTCTCCCACAGACCGTTATGACTTTCTTATGGTACGTGGTATATGCTGCTCTGATAATTTCTTGGTCTTTTGGCTTAGACAAGAGTGAGTTGCTCAAGCTCCTGCATTCTGTCTTTGTGTATATGTCTTGTATCTCCTACTAGGTTGTAGACTTTACAGCTATATGCCTTTTATGTTGTTCATCTACCTCAGCATTTTGGATCATTCCTTGCACAAACAGAGTCACAAAGGAGCTGTTTGTGGAACTGATTGTTATAGGAAGAGTTAAACCAGACAGAGAAGGGTTGCCAGATAAAATACAGGATGCTCAGTTAAATTTGAATTGCAGATGACCCACATTTTTAGTATAAGTATGTCCTAAATAGTGCATGGGACATACATATACTAAAAAATTATTTGTGGTTTACTTAATTCAAATTTAACTGTGTTGTATATTTTTATTTGTGAAATTTGGCAACCTTACGTCAGAGGAAGGGTGAGACCTACCCACTTAATTTGCAAGGAAATACCAGCAGAAGTAGGAGGAAAATGATAATGGGGTCTACAAGAAAATTTTGACACTGATGTTTCTCTTCTGATATTAGAAAAAGAGAAAAGTAGTATGTACTGTCGTCTCCTCACCTCTCATTTTATTTTATTTTTTAACAGATGACAATGGAGAGCTGAATAATAGTTATTTGCCAAGAATAGTTCTACTTATGCACCGATGGTATTTATCTTCCACTGAGTTGGCAGAAAAACTTCTCTGCATATATCTTTTCAACTACTGTGTAATTTTTACAATCATAAATCAAGTTCTGTATTTAGATAGAGTGTCTAACCACAGCCAGTAAATTAAGATGAATAAACAGTCTTCAGTCGGTTATCCAGCTGTTTTGTGAATATATATACATGTCTAGACAAAACATCTGGATGACTGACCAAATAGTTAACTATCCATCTGGATGTTTTGGCTCTGCTTGGAAATAATCACTAGATATAAAATGAAACAGGAGCTGTAGACCGAATGTTTCTAACTTGTCTTAAATATTTCTGCTGTTAGTATAATGAAAGAATATTTAACACTGATTCAAGAGCTAATTTATTCCTTTTAGGAATGCAGAATGGTGGACCTAGAGGATACATTTTAGACATATGGAAATGCCAGCCAAAATAATATGATCTGGCTCAGGCATAAACACCACCTAAATTTTCACATCTTCCCTTGCTGGCAAGACACAAGGAATATTCTAGCAGGTTTATTACAATTTGTTAATTGATATTAATTTAAAATTTTCTTCTGATATAAAAGCAAAAAAAAAAATCCATAGTTAGAAATCCCGTTCTATAATAAGGGCTTTTAGCAGTCCACCACTTTTGTACACGGTACAGTCCTAAAAGGTAGTTAAAAGCCAAGTGACTGAAAATGGCTACAAAACAGTCACACATTTATATGGAGGTTTTATTCCCCGAGATCTAATGTTTATTATATAACCACTAATGTTGGTTCCTACAGTCTTTGCCGGCTGCAAGCCCAGGGGTCCTGCAGATGAGTGAGAAGCCTTGCAGGACAAGGGGAGCCTCAGAGGGAGAGGGTCCATTGAGTACTATTAGGGCCAGCGTGGCTTCCATCTGCTTACTTCAAGCTTCCTCCACTTTCTACTTCTTTCTTCCAACATGCCCCCAACCTCGGGGCAGAAGGGGATGTTAGAGAAGATAAGGGGACATTCACCCTGAACAGAGGTCCCTGGAAGTGAGTAAGATACTAGTACCCAGTGGTCCAAGGATTCCACAGGTCCCACTATTGAAGGGCAGTACATAGAGAAGGATGGAGGGAACTGACTCAGTCTGGTCCATCCCGCCTCAGGATCCAAACACTGTCCAAAAATGTGCCCACAAACAGCACCCTCATCATTAGTATGTCTGCTGCTATATGAAACACAAATAGAAAGGGATATTTAGGCACAGTAAAGTTTAATATCTGAAAGTACAGATTGTATGAAAGTTGAAACTGCCTATGAATTAACATTTCTTTAGATATTCCGCCCTTTGGATTCCTTGCTCACTGCATATCCATGGTGCCTGGCATATAGCAGGAGCTCAATATATGTTAGTTAAAAAGAGTATGACTAAATAGACTTGAAACTAAATCACAACACAACATGTGTATTAATATACCCAAAAATGACATTTTCAAATACTAAAGAAATTAGAGTACTTATATAAAGCATTAATCCTATATATAAAATCATTTTGGCTAAAATGGTGCTTTTATGTACTATTGATTTTAAATCATCTATAGCTGGTAGTATATTTGTAATTACAGTTGACAGTCATCACTTGGTAAGTGCTCAGGAAGGTAAAACTAATTTTATAAATGGCTTCTCTTCCAGACCAAAACAATACATCCCAGGGCAATAATACATTGTGTCAATTATTTAGCGCTGATGTCATCAGAACACACTTTTCTCTCCATTTGAAGGTACACATAACCCTAATATTCCTAGTACGGCCCTCTTATTAGGAATTCATCTAAATTGATCAAACAGCTGCAGGTCTGTGCAAAGGAAACAACATGCAAGGATTTTTCTTTAACTAGTGTACGTATCGAAATGCCAGTGGAGAAAGCTGTGATGAATTTCGATTAAAGATCTGTTACTTCATGAGGTAAATATTTACGAATTTTTTCTTGTAGTTTCTAGTTCTGTGATTGTTGACAGTTTCCTTTTCACCATACAACAGACCTAGTCTGACAATAGAATCGACTCAAGTCCCCCTTTTATTGATTTTATTAAAACTGGCCCTTCTCTATTCCTGGGAGTAGAATTCATCTTTCTTTTGGACTGTAGATCAAGCAGTGGTCAATGTGATTAGGGAATGAAAGCAGCTCTTAGAAAGAGTACATTCATTTTTTTCCTACTCCCTCACCATACACATTCCCACCTACTTGCCATGAATTGGGATAAGGGTTTCTTCTCAGCAGTGGTTCTGAAGAGAGAGAAAGGCTCAGGGTGGGAGTGGTGGATTTGAGTCCTTGATTAAAGGAGGGAAGAGGGAGACTCAATGTGATGGATGAGGGATGGGAGATTGCTAATTTGGCATGTGGTCTTGATGCATTGTTAAATGTAATCTGTAAAATGATACCATGGTTTCCATAGAGGTCTAGCTTGAAATCTTCCAGTTGTCAAAAATACTTGATGCCTTTCAGGTACTGGATTCTGAAGTTTCCCGCAGAGTTTAATTTGGACCTCGGTTTGATCCGTATGACTGAGGAATTCCGGGAAGTAGCTAGTCAACTAGGATATGAGAAACACGTCAGCCTCATCGACATATCCAGCATGTAAGAGTGGCACAAGCTTCTTTCAAAAAAGATGAGTCCACTGCTTGAGGGAGGGGGTAGTGATGACCCCATTTGACCTCCATCCATACCATTTCAGAATCAAGGTGTGCTTCTCTGAGGAAAGCTTTGATGCAATGAGCACAGTCCCATCGGACAGAGTTTCTCTCTCCAAGCTTCAATTTCTGTATTTGTAAAATGGGGATTGTACTTTCTCATGGAGTATTATGAGCATCCAATGAATACCTGAGATAATATGTGAAAGCATTTGGCACATAATAGATGCTCAGTACTTGGTTACTGAATCTAGTCCCCTCTACCCTTGCCACTCATAGTGTGGTCTGTGGATCAGCAGCATTGGCATCACCTGGGAGCTCAACAGAAATGCAGAATCTCAGGCCCCACCCTAAACCTGCTGAACTGGAAA
>NW_006777292.1:1376279-1379580 GCF_000442215.2 Lipotes vexillifer | reverse complement strand
TGCTGAACTGGAAACTGCATTTTAATAAGATCCCCAGCTGATTCATATGCTCATTCAAGTTTGAGATGCTCTGAGGTCAGCCTGAGGCTGTACAAATGTTGACCACAGTTGTGCCATGAACTCATTAGCTCAGTGATTAGGAACTTGGTGCTAATTAGGCTAGCATTTTATATTGACTAGCTTACTTTGTAGACAAAACTATTTTAGGCTTGTGAGTATGGTTAGCCATATTGCAAATATGTGCTCTTGTGTCCTAGGCATTCATACTCTAGTCTCTTTTCCTAGAATACTTCTTCAAGAGTGATAAATGGTGAGTGATCCAGGAGTTACTAGGGATGTTGTTAAAAATAAGGATTATTCAGCCTGACTCCTCTTCTTACTAGCTGTGTGATCTTGGGTAAAATTTTAATCTCTCTGTGCCTATATTTTCTCATCTATAAAATGGGAGTAATAGTAGTAATACCTGGTAGAGTTGTTGTGAAGATTTAATGAGTTAATACTTGTGATTATAGTGGTGCCTGGGACATCTAAGAGTTTGATAAGCATTTATACTGAAAAATACAGATTATTCATTCCTAGTAAATCAGAATCTCTGGTAGTGAGGTCTAGGTCTCTGTCTTTGTATAACAAGCTTTTCAAATAATCCATATGTTGCTGAAGTGTGAGAACCAGCTTTTGATGGTTTCCATCACCACCTATATATTGATAAATTCCAAATTTTATATACCTAGCCCTAACCTCTCCCTCATGATCCAAACCTTACTGGTCACAGGAAAGACCAAGTAAGGGATTCTGGATGAATCAGTGCCAACCTACCCTGTATGGAAAAACAACTCGAGGTTTATATTCTATTGGCAATGGGTCAGTGGTTTTCTCTTCAAATACGAAGGACTGGGTGTGTATTTTGCACAAGCCCCTGGAAGCAGGCCAAGAGTTACACAGTCAGTAGGTTAATAACTTCCATTGAGTGAAATGAGCTTTCAGCACATTGACCAGACTCACTCTTCTTTTATAGTCCTTCCTATGACTGGATGAGAAGAGTCACACAGAGGAAAAAAGTATCCAAGAAGGGAAAAGCCTGTCTGCTCTTTGACCATCTGGAGCCCATTGAATTGGCTGAGCACCTCACTTTTCTGGAGCATAAATCTTTTAGAAGGATCTCAGTAAGAAACTGGACACTTATTCTTCCAAGGATAACAACCACCATGCCAACTTTACCAAGAGCTGCATTTTCATACTCTGAAGTGTTGGCAGCCTCTGTCACTGTGCTCCACTGGAAAAGTGCCCTTAACTCACAGGAACAATCCCTTTTAACCAAAGATAAATATTATCCTGTCTTTATTTTATGGCTCAGGAGCTATATTTCTGTTGCTATTTTCAATGTCTCCTTTCATAGGATTAAAGCATGATTTTCTACATATTCAGTGGAGATTTAACCATTCAAGGTTTATTTAGCTCCGTTGACTTCTCCCAAGTGACCATGTTTAGCTGGGCCCTTCATTTTGGGAGAAGAAATATTTATTTAGGTTGGGATATGTATTAAATACCTGATTATGGATATAGGTTGAAAATAGGAATTGTAAGCTTTCAGGAGAATCTCAACATCAGGTTGTTTCTTTCTCAGGGATGGATATCCTGGATTAAATTTTTCTTTCCTACTCTGTCTTGATAGAGTTCCTCCTCTGCATCCCTTTTCTTCCCCCTGTGATCTCTTCCTAGCCACCTACTCACTATCCATTTGTTATGATATATCCACAATGGTTCGCCAACAGCCTTTGTCTTTGTCTAACCAAGCTCTGGGGAAGTCACTCCTTCTTTTCCAAGATGCCAAAGAATGAATTACGTTATTGCTTGCAAAGAAGAACATGGGGCTTCCCTGGTGGCGCAGTAATTGAGAGTCCACCTGCTGATGCAGGGGACACGGGTTCGTGCCCCGGTCCGGGAAGATCCCACATGCCACGGAGCGGCTGGGCCCGTGAGCCATGGCCGCTGAGCCTGCGCGTCCGGTGCCTGTGCTCCGCAACGGGAGAGGCCACAACAGTGAGAGGCCCGCGTACCGCAAAAAAAAAAAAAAAAAAAAAAAAAAAAAAGAAGAACATGAGGTTAGAAGTATGGATTTCTGAAAGACTGATTCTTTTCACTAAGTAACCCTACTTGGAGAGGACCTTTTGATTCCCCACAGGCAGGCCATGAGAGGGAATCCCCTGTTCTGTTTATATGGTAGGAGGCTCATATGTACCTGATGACATCCATGCTGACTTCCTGAAAATGTGTCAGTTTTGCCAAAGAGCAGCCTTACTCAATTTCGGTTTTTTCTCTTTTCTTCTTGAAAACACATTGCAAACTTATTCTGACTTGAAATTATAATATTTATATTCATTTCCTCTTCTTTAATGTATGCCATTGTATCTCGAACTTGCCTGACCATTGGAATCACCAGTAGTGGGTGAAAAATGGAGATTCTTAGGTTATTCCTCTGAAACAGTGATCCTTTAGGTCTGACATCTTCCCCAAAACCAGTATTTTAGCAAATGCCCCAGGTGGATCTTATGATCCAGCAAATTTTGGACTCACTGCAATATGACTTTGAGTCTTGTTCCTTCCTCCTCCCATCAACACTGTGGTGTGTAATAAGTGTGCATCTGGGTGTGGAAGAGTGAAATGCAGCAAAATAACATTTTGAAGATACAGATATATTCAAACTTGTAAGATGCCCCGTTATAAATGTGAAATGAAAGAAATTGTTATGCTGTTGTGAAACATTATCTCACGCCTTCCATGCAACATTCTAATTTATAATTTTTTCAAAGACTCCATTATAATTCAGAGTCTCTGAATCTTCCTTTACTAGTTCACTGATTACCAAAGCTATGTCATCCATGGCTGCCTGGAGAATAACCCAACCTTGGAGAGATCAATTGCTTTATTTAATGGAATCTCTAAGTGGGTCCAGTTGATGGTTCTTAGCAAACCAACCCCTCAGCAAAGGGCAGAAGTCATCACAAAGTTTATCAATGTTGCCAAGGTATGTATGTCTGTTAATTAGACTGGGATTCTCAAAGGATTCTAGATATTCATTCTCTCTATGGAGAAAAGTCATTGAAAAAATGTGGGGTTCACAATATAAAAGCCAATTAAAATATCCATAAATGTCTAATGAGCAAATATACTTCTCTCATGCAAGAAGATTGCTTTTAATTGGCCATATTTGGAAGCATTTAATGTAGCTATTTTTCTGTGTAATGATTGATATATTTTTCTAGTGGATTTCATTTGTACTTCATTTCGAATTGATACTATT
>NW_006777292.1:1364590-1376269 GCF_000442215.2 Lipotes vexillifer | reverse complement strand
TTCCCTACATCCTTGTTGTTAAATTGTACAACTTCATCTGTACCTCAGAAAGGTCAGAATAATTCAAAAATTGTTACAAAGTATTGAAGTTAAACTTTTCTATTGCAGAAGCTCCTTCAGCTCAAAAATTTTAACACCCTGATGGCAGTGGTAGGAGGCCTTAGTCATAGCTCCATTTCCCGGCTCAAAGAGACCCATTCTCATCTTTCTTCAGAAGTTACAAAGGTACAGTGGATCAGATGATAACCCAAGTAAAAAGTTCGTTTGTAAATTGTTTGGGGGTAGGATGATCCTAACAAATGTCACTCAGAAAGGGAAAGTTTTCTTCTTAGACAATAGGAGGTTACAGCCATACCACCTGGAAAAACAGATTAGAGGTGGCAGCAAGTGTCCTAATAGGAATGCGTTGAACACCATTAACATATTGCAGTTGTAAATATTCAAAAAATATGTGTTTGGTGCTTACTATGTGATAGGCAATGTGAAATACATGGGGGTTACAAGGCAAATATGACAGAAATCATTCCTACCGTCCTCAAATGAAGTCATTGAACACCTGCTCTCTTCATAGTACTGTGTTTAACACAGTGGAAGACACAAAGGAAGGGGAGACAGAAAGAAATCTTTTGTATAGAAAGCCCTCAGATTTATAGCTCAGTTTTCAGGGATTAAAAAAAAAAATTTTAAGCAATGATTGTTTCCCAAACTGAACTTTTTCTGCCATATTTATTTCCAGACCACAATAATATTTTTCCTTATTGAGCAAAAAAGAACATTTCATCCTTATGAAAAGATTTCCTTGGAAGCGTGTACTTTGTTATATCAGTAGGGACACTTTCAGCTGTTAGTTAAAAAAAAAAAAAATCTTGGAATTGCTTAAACAATAAGGAAATAGATCGTCTCACATACCTAAAAGTCCAGAGGCAGGGCCATGTCCAGGCATGGTCTTATCAGAGCTCTGGCTCAGTTGCTCTGTATTCCTCTGAGTATGAGGTTTTTGTTTTAGTTTTTGTTTTTCATCGGATTGGTTTCCCTCCTGATTGGGCTGTCTGCAGCAACGGGAAAATTATGCTTTCTTGTTTATGAAAGTTGGAGATAGGGAAAACCTCTCTTCAGCTCTACACCCATGGAATAAAAGACCTTCTTTTTTAGACAGATTGGACCATCTCAAATCACATGCCCACCCCTGGGCCAATAACAGTATCCAGAGGAATACAATGTACTGATTGGCTTAACTCTGTGTTCCTGAACCAATCACAAACCAGAGGGATGGAATTATGAAGATGGTAGATCAGAACCCATCCTTGGATCTGGGCATGGAAGCAGCGTCATCAAAGAGTAGACTGATCAAAAGTAGACACATGGATCTATTAGGAAGGTATGGCTGCCATTAGGCAACCAACAATAGCTTGTGCATATAAACAGGAGAATATAAACCACAGAAGCATTGCTGAGTGACCTCAAACACTGCACCCTTTCCAAGTATAACGGGGCTCATTATGTGTTTCATTTTCCTTTAGATTAGTAATGAATTTCCAGTAAAGAGCAAAACATATTTTAAATGTTGTAAAGAATAAGAATTCAGTGGAGGCTCATAGAAGCTTGCAACCACCAGTATGTCTTCAAAAATTATTTATTTGAACTCCTCTTTCTTACAGAAAAGAAAACTGAGGTCCCCAAAAGTGAAGTGACTTGCTTAAGGTCACCCTCCTAGTTAGTGGCAGAGTCCAAAACCACAGCTATCTCACACATCAGTATGACTGTTCCTACCCCATACTGGCCCCTTCAAGTTATATCTTGAATGCAACTTTCTTGGAACAACTAGGAAATTTTAATATACTACATACTTCAATACAATACATGCTTGTATTTGTGGATTGTAATATTTCCATGAATTACAAAATGCTTACATATACATGATGCTATTTAACATCTCAACACCCCTAGTAGGTAGGCAGAGGTGTGGGCTATTTCTTTTTTGATGCAGAATGGAACAGGCTGTCCAACTCACAGCCAAGCCTAGTACATTTTTCTAACTTTCTTTTCCCTGGTTAATATTTCCCTGCATCAACGTTGGTGCAACTGATACTTCTTTCAGTAGGCGAGGAATTTCCTAGCCACACACTGTTGGGCCTGAGGGTGGGCAGAAGGGAAGGCTGTTTGAAAATACTACTTTTCCATCTGTTCCCAGAACTGGAATGAAATGACGGAGCTGGTCTCCTCCAACGGCAATTACTGTAATTACCGCAAGGCCTTTGCCGACTGTGATGGCTTCAAAATCCCAATCCTTGGCGTCCACTTGAAAGACTTGATAGCGGTCCATGTCATTTTCCCAGACTGGATGGAGGAGAACAAAGTGAACATTGTGAAAATGCACCAGCTCTCCGTTACCTTGAGTGAACTGGTCTCCCTACAGAGTGCCTCTCACCACTTGGAACCCAACCTGGATTTGATCAACTTGCTCACGGTGAGTCCAACGGACTGGAGTTTGTGCTAATAACTCTCCTGCACCTCACTTCCCAGCGTATGCAGGAAGATCCACGCCAGCAATTCACAATGGGGGTGGGGGAGGGGTTGAATTCAGGGTCAGTAGATGCGAAGAAATCTCAAAGGATGAAGGGAGGGAAACTCACACCTGTAACCCAAGTGACTTGAGACACCAATCTCCGAGCAAAGAAAGTTCCCTCTGCTTTGAGGGTCCCAGTCTCAGCTTCCACGGCTCTGGCTTCTGCAGTTCTTAGAGAGGCCCTCCAGCCCTGTCCTAAGCACCTCATTACACTCATCTAATTCGTCACCTCCTTCTATATGCCCTCAACTCATCGGCTTCTCTTGATCCTCACTGCACTGCTGTAGTTGAAGCCTGGAGTAATGCGGGTACCTCCTCTGGGATCTCCCTCCCCATAACCACCACCAACCTCCCCAAACCACCAGACGCAGGTCCCAGTCTGCCACTGGAGCCCTTCACGACTTGTTTTCTGACTATCAGTTTCTCCTCGTTTGTCATCACCTGATCCCGCATCACACCTGCCTTTGAGGAATGTGGGACTTACACTTTCCACCACAAATTGCTGCCTTCTACTTTCTAGCTTTGCATTTTCTTGGAAAATTCCTTCCTTACCCACCCCCCCAACCCCACCATGACTAGCTTAAATTCAAAAGCCTCTATCTTTCTGGAGCATTCTCTGTTTCCTTCCAAAGCAGTAAGGCATCTGTCACATGTGTTGCCCTTGTACTTTGTACTTTCTTATCTATAGGAGGTATCACTTGACATTAGATTCTTTTTCTATTTACCTGCCTTATACATCGCCCGTCCCCAGCACCTCTCATAGTATTGCATAACATCTTAACGGAAAAACCTGAAAGAACTTTTTGGCCCACCCAATACCTGGCATATTTAGGAGCTCAGCAGATGAACTGGGTGCTGTATTTAGGAGTGGGTTGGAAGAAATTCACCTACTGCTCATACGTTCTGGCCTTGGTGGCACACACCATTAGCTGGTCTCTAGGTCCTAGCACTTTTAGACACACAGGTGTGTAGTAGAGAACATTTCCCATTGGCTGCTTCTTTGTCAGGGGGAAAGAGGCATAAGCAAATTTTCTCACCCTTGCTTAGACAAGTGGAGGAGCAACTTCCTTGTTTGGGTTTATGACACTGTAGCATCTGAAACTTGGCTGCAACACCGAATTGACTACTTTCCTCCAGTGGCCATGGGGAATGAAAACAAGAACCCCTCTGGAACTCCAAAGAGCTAAATCCTCTCGGACTGCTGCATTGGGATAAGAGTGCAGTTCCTAGACCTTCTCACAAACTGTTCCTAGAACACAGAATTGTTTACCAAAGAAGAGAACCCCTAGGTGTAGGCAATAATGGCAGCTGCGTTCTTAGTATAAAGCAGAAGTAGCCAACACACAGAAGCACAAATCTCTTGGGGTTGAGTTTGTGTAACAAATAGTAAACACCCAGACATTCTCTATTAGGGTGGGGGAACCTCATAATAATCCAGGCAGCTGCCTTTATTAACCATTTGCCATGTAAATCTGTTTCCATGAATAAGTGACCAGAGTTGCCGCCCCAATCAGACTGTAACCCCACAGCCACAGGTGATGTCTGAAGACCAGTCTCAGGGGGTAGCCTAGGCTCCAAGTGTCTGTGCTCAGGCTGCCTCCACGAGCTGGGGGAGAACTTCATGAGCAGCTGCCTATGCTGGGCAATTCCTCATCTGGATAAAAAATAATGATGGAGTAGGGAAAAGAAATTTGAATTGTAAATGCAGCAGGCAACATCAGGACAGATATTTGAGAAATACTAAAGGATTTGGAATGAAATTTTGGGGCTGCAGATGGAAAATCTGAACTCCAGAAGTAAAAGCTAAGAAGTAATTCATTTTTGCTGGAAACAAAAGAAAAAAGAAAAAGACTCAATCTCTCAGTCTCTCTGTGTATCTCTCTCTCTCTCTCTCTCTCTCTCTCTCTCTCTCTCAGGAATTGAAGGAAAATTTAGAAGCCACCAAGCACCATATTTAGTCACAGCAGCTTTGTATAGTATAGTGTAATATAGTGGCAAGAATCTCAGATGGGAGACATAGCTTTTTGTCCTGCCTCTGCAGTTACTTAGCTTTGTCTCCTTGCTAACTATTCTTTTTTTTTTTTTTTTTTAAATGGAACTTTTCCTTTGTGTGGTTTTTTTTTTTTTTTTTTTAATTGGAACTTGTCCTCTGGGGTTTTTTTTTTTTTTTTTTTAATTTATTTTTGGCTGTGTTGGGTCTTCGTTTCTGTGCGAGGGCTTTCTCTAGTTGTGGCAAGTGGGGGCCACTCTTCATCGCGGTGCACGGGACTCTCACTGTCGCGGCCTCTCTTGTTGCAGAGCACAGGCTCCAGACGCGCAGGCTCAGTAGTTGTGGCTCACGGGCCCAGTTGCTCCGCGGCATGTGGGATCTTCCCAGACCAGGGCTCGAACCCGTGTCCCCTGCATTGGCAGGCAGATTCTCAACCACTGCGCCACCAGGGAAGCCCCTTGCTAACTATTCTTGACTTTGGATTTTTCCTAAAGGGTTTTGTGCTCATTTGTAAGATCTCATCCAGCTCTAAACTTCTGTGGTGCTAGATGTAAGGAATGGTGGAGCCTTGGGACTAAGGAACCAAGTGTCAACCTAATTCTGTGGTTCCAGCCCAGTGGCTCATCAGGATAGCAGTTCCGCAGATGAGCACGATTGTCAAGCCAGTTCCTATTTAAAGCCAAAAGCCTTCCTCTCTCCCCACAACCAAGGAGAAAGTTCGGTGCATTCATTCTTCCTGGCCCTAGGCAGATTAATCTCCTCAGAATGAGGATGGAGGAGACTCCCAGGAGGTGTTCATTGGAGCCCAGTGAGCATTTCATGAACCACATACATGTTGAGATTAGAACCATACGTTGACTGCAGCTGCCCAAATGCATGTGAGGTCATTCTTATTAAGCACAGCATTGAAGGGGTGATTCTTTTTGCTCCAAGACTCTAGGTCAAGTTTCTGCCTGAAGTGACTGCTTCTAAACATGGTCCCAGGTGAGGAAGCTGGTATGATTGAGAGCCCTGGAAGAAAGAAAATGAGAACTCTTAAGTTAATGAACAATTACTAAATGCCTGCTCTGTGCAGTAGGCTGTATAGCAATGCCTGAACTTTCTGTAATAGTTGATTACAGTTTTCACAGCACTTTTCACATACATTTCCTCAGTAGATTCTCACACACACCCTGTGATGTAGCCCGGGCAGGTCAGAGGGTGTAACATCACCCCTGCCCCTTCCTATTTTAGAAATGAAGAAGCTGCGATTCCTAACAGACCAAAGGCTTGCAAATAGCCAACTTCTGAATCCCAGTTTGTGGCTCTCTCTCTCTCTCTCTCTCTCTCTCTCTCTGATGGACATTTACTCTGTAATGTGGGAATATTGCTGACATTTACTTTATTTTGCATCTGTGAAAATTAAATAATCTCTCTCCCTCTTCATGGGTGTGTAAAGAAAGAGTTAATTACAAAATGAAATCTATGCGAGCAGGGACTATGTTTGTCATTTTTATCATTGTAATCTGAGCCCCCTGAACAGTACTGGGCACATGAAGGAAAGAGGACCACACCACCAAACTGTTAGGATTTGTATTGTTCCCCTTTTTAGGGAAGATCTGGAGAAGACATTTTCCACTGTGATCCCAATTCATGTAACCAGGAGCTTTTAAACTGATGCTTCTTGTTTCATGGTATACGAAATAGTCTGATTTTTTTTCATAGTATTTTTAGATCTATCAGTTACATTTACCATTCTGAGTATATGCAAATTACTGGAAAGCCCCTGTATTTTTACAATCAAAGAAGAAGAAGAAGAAAGAAGAAAGACGAAGAGGAGGAGGAAGAGGAAGAATTGCAAAAATGGTGAATGGAGATAGTTTGATGACAAAGTGTGTGTTATTTTACAATTCTCCAGTCAAGACAATGTCGGTCCTAAGGTGCAGACTAAATCCACAGCCATCTTTGCTGATAGGCTTGGATGTAAAAGCAGCAACCTGAAACAGTGACTCAGAACATTTTTTAGAAACAAACAAGCTTAAAATATGTTAGACACAAATAAATATTTTTGAAACCCCATTGACAAGCTGCCTATATTATTTAAAAGGTGCGTAGGAAGTAGAACAGATCACTTTGTGCAGGGCCGTAAGGCCCAGAGGAGATCCGAGAAAGCAAGTAGGATCGCGGCTTGGAAAGCAGAGAGATGGCTAGAGTTAACCCAGAAGGCGGCTCTGCACTCGTGGATGAGCACAGTGGCATTTGGCTGCTGCACTGACTGGGAGCCAAACCCTGCAGTTCCCATCTGTGTGGCCCTCTAAACAAATCCCACTGGACACCATTAGCTCATTTAATCCTCACAATAATCCTGGGAGGGAGCTATTATTGATGATTCCCATTTTACAGATCAAGAGACAGACTCAAGAAGGTTAATGACTTGCCTAGGTTCATACGACCACTAATAAATGGAGAGCAAACATTGGGAGAAAACAAAAATATTTCCATCATAGAGTCAGATATCTGTCCATCTGACATATGAAAATACTCAGGGATGTTCTGTGCCTTTTGAAAGAGCGTCTCGCCTATTTAGTGTGTGGCTTATTTGGGTTTCTGGTTGGATGTTCTTGCACTGCTGGCATCTCCCTTCCAGCAGATGCCAGTGCTGTCATCAGAGGAAGAGTCAGGAGGACAGGAACATACTCATCAAAGCCCGGATTAACTCCTGACAACAAGGAAGTCAAAAGGAAGAAGTCAGTCAGTTTTCTGTCTATGTCGCATTCACAGTGCAAGGTAGCAAACTAGGACTGGGATTATAGAGGTGGAATTACAAATGTACTGTCTCCTTTCATGAAGCTTAGAGACCAGTAGAGTCTTCTGTTGTGGAATTTACAAAACAGTGGGCAACTGCCCAAGGCAGATGTGTTTTATCTGGCCCACATGGAATCATAAAAAAAATTATTAGTTGCCAGTGCTTAAAAATGAGGATATTTTATATAAAACACTAGATTTCTGACTTCTCTTGACAAATTAGATGTGGCAATTGTCATCAAACTGACAACAATTTGCCTTAGATGAGTAGTGGCTATCTCCCATTCATCAGTGATCACACCTTCCCCTATTGCTTCCCTAACCCAGAAATCCAGTGTCAAATTCCACTCAGCACAAATTTTTCTTATTGTTGAGCTAAGAGGAGAGATCCCCAAGTTAATCATATCTGCAAAAGTCTTTTACCAAATACATTGTTATACCAATGTCTCTATCACAATATCCCTTTCATGCATCTCCCTTCACTCTTTTATATGGTGGGCTGGTTCCTCAAAGCATTTGTTTGTGACATGGGGACAGTTCCTCTCCTGAAAAAAGGCAGGGCCCCTGGAGGTAGAAGTGACTGCTGTTCAGAGGAAGGTGGATACAGTGTGCATTCTTTGAGAGCATGATTTTCATGATCTGAAATGATACTGGGGCAATTTTATAGTAAAGTCAATTTTATTATGCTTAAAAAAACCTTTAGATGACAAAGTCTAGATAATGCAATACATGACCAGATATATGAAATCCTTAATTTAACTGCTGTATTTAGTAGCTAGAATAGTGACTACAATGGTCCCCGCCATATATTAGGTGACCAATAAATGTTTGTTGAATGAATGATGCAAAAATGACAGTTTATAATGCCAGTTTCTTTTTTAAAAAAATGAGATAGAACAGCAAGACAAATCCTTGAAAGACATCCTGTGCCTCTGAGTTTTCTCTTGCTCCTAAGCACCAGGCCCTGAGCTGGAGATAAGGGATCCTTGATGTTACAGGCTAGGACCAGGGACAGGTGTATAAAATAAGACTTGGAAATGGCATAAAGCCTTTCACATTAAGCCTTTATCTTTAGACAAAATATATCAAAGGAAAATTTTCATGCTTAAAATTGTCAGAGAAAGGACGGGACACCTGGTTCTCTTCCCTGTTGATAAAATGGTATGATTCATCAGGTACTTAACATTGAAGGGCACGTGTGGGAATTATCCAGGCTTATTTTAAATCTTATGACTTCTGTTTTAGGTAAATGGGACCATGCATTGTAAGGTTTTGCAGATTTTATCCACACAGTTCAATCTTCATTTACATTCTTATCCTTGCCTACCCTAATCTTTCTCTGTCTTTATTTCTCCAAGTCCTCCCAGTTAGGTCCCAGTTCACAAGTTCCTCTGTGAATCCATCCTGATCATTTCTGTCCTCAGTGGCCCCCACACATAATAATAAAAGTAGTTGTAACAGCTGTAATAATAACAATAACATCAACAACACCAGATTACATTTCCTGAGATTTCACTGTGTACTAGGTCCTGTGTGAAGTACTTTACATGCATTATTTCATTTGATCCTGATAAAAACCCAATTAAATAGGGACTTCTGTGATCATTTCCATTTTACAGAAGTAGAAACTGAGTGTCAGAGAGGAAATAACTGGCTCAAGGCCACAGAGCTAACCAGTGGCAGGCTCAGAATTTGAACTCAAACCCACCAGTCTCCAAAACCTCTCCCTCATGCTTTACACGCTGCCTCCCTGAAAAATTCCTATAGCACTTAGAGCGGGGCAACTTCCTTCACATTTAGCATGTGTTGCCTTTTGTTGATGTGAATATACCTTTTTGTGTTCAGGTCCTATTTAGTCAAATAAAGTGTCTGGCCCTTGAGGGCAGGAATGATTTTATACCATTTTATATCACCAGAACTTAGCACAATGCCCTGAAATAATAGAAACCTATTAATTGCTCCTTTATTTCTGCAGTTCTTTAGTCAAACCTCCAAGACACCATTTATTCCATTTCCAAGTCTTATTTTATACACCTGTCCCCGGTCCTAGCCTGTAACATCAAGGATCCCTTATCTCCAGCTCAGTGCTTGGTGCTTAGGAGCTACTCAATAATTATCGAGAAAAATTGAGTCAATGGTTCTTATTGATGCTGATGACCACACTAGGTTTAACTTTTTTCTTTTTAAAATTTCGTTTTCCGGGACTTCCCTGGCGGCCCGGTAGTTAAGACTCCACGCTTCCAATGCAGGGGTCGTGGGTTTGCTCCTTGGTTGGGGATCTAAGATCCCACATCCTGCGTGGCCAAAAAATAAAATATTAAAACTTCTTTAAAAAAAATTTCATTTTCCACCTCTGCATGCTATCTTTTTAATGTTCTACATTCACTCAAGTTATTAGACATTGAGCTTAAGCATTCAGTTTGGAAAAATTTCAGTAATGTAAATAAGTAAATAAATGATTCAACATCCTTATTTATCCCTTCTAATTTGTTGTAGCTTTCTCTGGACCTCTATCACACAGAAGATGATATTTACAAACTATCACTGGTGCTGGAACCTAGAAATTCTAAATCGGTGAGTATTGTTTTCTCTCTCAGGTTCAGTGACAGACACCATTATTTTTTATTTACAATAATTGACCATTACAGTAGTGCTTTGTGATCTAAAGATTGAAGAATTAAAAAATCTATATTCTTCCCATTTTACCAGTGGAACAGCTTAGCCCTGACAGATAATTATTTCTTCACATTAGAAGCTAACAAAGAAGAACGTCATTTCCAGTTACTCTGTTTTATTGTTGATCTTCCATGTTCCCTCTGAGAACCTGCCCCGCCCCCAAAAAAGAAGGAACAATAATTTGAATGACCATTCTAGGCTTTTTTTTAAAAAACTGATGCTACATAAAATTAGATTTAATAAATTTTAAATACCCTAATCATAATTCACAAATTTCTCTACTAATGATTCATCCAGCTCAGAATTTCAGTATCACATTGGATAGAGTCTCACTTAATTGATAGCTGACTCTTAGTAAAGGAACATTATATAATGAGTTGAAGAAACTGCATTACTGAATGTACACTGCTCATTACTCTTAGCAAGTGGACTGTAGCTCAGATATGCTTTGCACTAGTAAAAAAATAAAATATCTGGGCGAATATGAAATTTACAATGAGGATGAGGTTTGCATGTTGAAAAAAAAATTTCTGTCTGCTTCTTATATCCTGAGATCTGTTTTCTTATGAAGGTCTCATTCGTTACCTCTGTACCAGTTGAGTTCTGTGGCATGTTGCCAGCAACCCTAGGGCCTAAGTCTGTCCATCTATTAATACCTACAACCATTCTGAACCATCGAACTGAAAGAGGCAGAATGACTGTGAATGCTGTTCACAGTAAAGGCCAGGTGGGAGACTATGAACTTGAGTCTGAGTCAGTTGACCTGGTAGCATCTGTTCTTAAAATAATGTCTGTAGTGGTCCATCACCATGTTCCCCTCCCTGCCAGCCCCAAGAAGCCCATCTCCTGGGGACACTGCAGAAGGTAGCCATGTGGGAAGATACAGCACAGGCAAAGGGGGGGGTTAGGACCAGACTCTTCAAAGTTAGCGTGATGAAGAGAGAGCTAGAAAGAAAAGTAAGGTTACTGAAAAAAAGGAATTCGTAAGCTCCTCCCTCATTCCATAGCTTTGGTGTGATGAAGCTGTTCTGTACGTGCACACACAGCATTGCCACCTCCTGACACCTTCCTTTACCTATAACTAGGCACCTTAATTGCCACCTGTTGGTTGTTGGATGCCTGGCAGGTCATAATATATATGTTATCTCATTAACTCTGTTAAGGAAACAGTCTGGTGAGCATAGGTGTCTTACACAGACCACAGAGCCAGTCAGTAGGAGAATTTGGACTGGTCTCAGGACTGTCTGCCTTCACCGCCTGTGCTTTTTCTACAGCGTGATGCTGCCCATTATTTTCCCACCACCCCTTGTTCAGAAACAGGGTAAGAATGACGATTTTAGCACACATGCATGACTTGTGCCTTTTAGATTTACTTTGGTTTATTTTCAGGATCAAGTTTTACCAATTTTAGGAGACATTTCCATCCAACATAAAAAAGTCTTTTTATCTCTTGTAAAAGCAAAAGCTTTCAAAGCCCCTTCCAAGTGCTAAAATCCCATGAATCTATGAAAACACATTTCTCAATCCCTTTCTGTCTCTTCTCTAAGTGGAATGTCACCTTATTTTGTATTTAGTGTTCGACGCATACTGGTAACTAAGAACAATTTCCCGTCAGGATTATATTCCTGAGAGCCTGTAGCTTTTTTTTTTTTTTTTTTTTTTT
>NW_006777292.1:1292428-1364373 GCF_000442215.2 Lipotes vexillifer | reverse complement strand
TTTTACGGTATGCGAGCCTCTCACTGTTGTGGCCTCTCCCGTTGCGGAGCACAGGCTCCGGACATGCAGGCTCAGCGGCCATGGCTCACGGGCCCAGCCGCTCCGCGGCATGTGGGATCTTCCCGGACTGGGGCACGAACCCGTGTCCCCTGCATCGTCAGGCAAATTCTCAACCACTGCACCACCAGGGAAGCCCGAGCCTGTAGCTTTAATGTGCTTACAGTTAGCACTGGCCAACCTCACCTAGTTAGTCCCAGAGCTTCTCAACCTTATTCTGTTCATGGCACTCTTAGTGCCTCATAATTTTTTGTGTTTTAATTCATGTCTCAGTTTTTTCATGCTACCTCTAGGTCAGAAGAAATACCTAACAGTTCCACTTATAGAATAGTTAGGTCCAAGCAACTAAATATGTATAAGCATTGATGTTCTAATGGCTTATTACCTGCCTGAAAAAATGATACACACAGATTGAAAACAATAACATTTTTATTTCATTCTCAAATAACCACAATTACTAATGGATATGTGTGCCTGTTGGGCATGGTACAATTTCTTAAATCTTGGAATCAGATTGGACACTGTCACCTTTATTGCTTCTTCCACATTGATTTTTTGCTTCACAAGGACATGATATCATTGATAGAAAGGTGGCATATGAGCTGATGGGTGAATTGTGAACTAATTCAAGCTGGTAGCTCGTGTGCTATTGACAAATATTGTGTATTGCTGTATTTCCCTCGGAAGTTTGAAATATCTTTTGGTAACCCTCTGAGTTCATCGCAGTGCTCCAGAGGAGGGGTGCGCCTTGCTGTATAGTTTGGGAACCAAGGGTTTAATTCTTTATTATATCAACAAGAGGAAAGGCTTTACCGAAAGAGCTGAGATGTGTGAGCACGTGTGTGTGTGTGCGTGTGAGAGAGAGAGAAACTGTGTGTGAGAGTGACCATGTTCAGATGGCAGATAATTTTTTGTCCTGTTTGTAGCTCACAGCAGCACCCACCTCACAACATTCGTAGAGGCTTAAATCCGTATAGTTACGCCTCAATTCCTCTTGCAAAAATGGTTATCCCCAACTCGGTATCAAATTTAAAAACAACCTGCTGATACAGGTTTGTACGCATGCACCAGCAAAAATATTTCATCATATGAGATCCCTAGGGAGAGGTTACGAAGTGCACAGCACTCTTGGCTCCCAATAGGATTGTGTTTCACACTTGTGTTGTGTAAACGAGTTATACATTACTGCTACCATCTTCTCCACATTATTAAGTGAAAATGTCTTGCACGAATGTGGAACAACCTGTGGAGGAAACAAGTTCACCAAAGCGGGGCTCAAGAGAGCTAACGATTAGCCAAACCGTCAAGAACTGATTAAGCATATTAAGAGAGATGCTGGTAAGATGACATAAACTCGACTGTGCACTGCTGCCCACTTATTGCACACACCTAATTTATCACTAGTACTGACTATTAAAGAATTAGATAACTGGTGTTTTATGTGCTTTGTATTATACAAGCAAAAAACTGTATGGATTGTTACAGAGATGTTTAAGGGTATTTTAGTAGTATCTGGGGAACTTGGATAGGATTTTTGGATGAGCTGGGAGAGCAATATTTTTTTCCACCTAAAATAATACAGTCTAGGCTGCTGTTAAACAAAATATGTATTTAGTTACAGATTAGATTCTACTGACAAAATATTCCATTAACAAAATTTTCATTGAAGTTTTCAAAATATTTAAGTACTACATAAACAGAAGTTTTTACTGATATTAATATGCAAAACTTATATGTCTTTCTCAGTGTCCCTGGTCCAAATTGCTCGAGGCCCCAGATAAAGTTGAAAAATGTGTGTGTTTTCTGTCAGCAGCCTACCTCCCCTACGACGCCCACCAAGCCCGTGGTGCCCCTGGAGTGGGCCTCAGGCGTGATGCCAAAGCCAGATCCTACAGTCATCAACAAGCACATAAGGAAATTAGTTGAGGTAAGTGGTTGAGGGACAGTTAAAAGTGAGCAGTTAAAAGGAGGCCCCTTTCTCTTTCCAGAATATTCTCTGGTTGCCCAGGAATCAGATGGAGTCCATGAAAACAGCCGTCTAGCAAGTAAAAGCAATTCAGCAGACACTTAGCTCTACCTGGCACTGGCTTCTGGGGAAGAACCTCCCAGGAAGTCCCCCTTTCCCCTTCCTGTCTGTCAGTTCTCACTTGCCCAAGTACTCTCAGCTACTTAGAACCCCTCACTTCCCCAGGCATTTGACACTTCTGTCATTGTCCCTGCAACCCAAGGGACTGTTTGAGGATTAGAATCTACTCATTAAAACCCACATGGGGGGCTTCCCTGGTGGTGCAGTGGTTAAGAATCCGCCTGCCAATTCAGGGGATATGGGTTTGAGCCCCGGTCCAGGAAGGTCCCACATGCCGCTGAGCAACTAAGCCTGTGCGCCACAACTACTGAGCCTGCGTGCCACAACTACTGAAGCCCACATGTCATAACTACTGAGGCCCACGCACCTAGAGTCCATGCTCCACAACAAGAGAAGCCACCCAATGAGAAGCCCGTGCACCGCAACAAAGAGTAGCCCCCGCTCACCACAACTAGAGAAAGCCCTCAGGCAGCAACGAAGAACCAACGGAGCCAAGAATAAGTAAATAAATAAATAAGTTTATAAAAAAAAAAACCCACATGGGTCATCATAAAATGCTGGATAAATTGGTTACCTGAGGGTAGGAAAAAATACTGTAAGTTGAGTAGTTTCTCCAGCTGTATATATTTGGGGGTCTGTGACACTGCAGCGCAAGAGCATTTAGGTCAGAAACATCACTTAATGAAGGGCAAGATTGTGTCAGAGTTTTCCATATTAAAAACAAAAAAAAAGAGTAGATGCACCAATGTGGGAAAGATGGAAATATCTCAGGCACTAGAAATTGTGTTTGTTGATTAAACATCTCCCTTCATGGACTGGTACATCCTCAGATGCAATAGGAACAAGTCTTTGGGATATTATGTGCTCTTTGCTGGGAAAGATGTGTACAGAAAAAGAATGTTCTATATCTTGGATCATCTATGGAATTCTGAGGTGCTGAAAGAAAAGTTGCATGGGGCATGGGAGTCAGGAAGGGGAGATTAGAAAGGGTGAGGGAAGGGGATGAGAAAGCCATAAGGTCCAGTGGAGACCATGTGATGATGTGGTAGTGACAGACCCAACTTGGAGCCAGGGAAGGTGGGCAAAGGATCTGGGTGCATGGAGTTGCAGCTCAGGAAGGTCTAGAATCAGGAAATGAAAGAAGTATTTTTTCTCCTACTCTCTCCTTTGCTTTTCTCTGAATGCTCACTCCATTCTCTGCAGACAGACTTTCCTTGCTCCACACGAGGAGCCTCTTTCTCCCCCACCCCTTTGTACCTTACCTCTTTTCTCCAATTCTAGTTTCATGGGGGAAGGTTTGCCCAGTTGGTTAGATTGAGTACTACTGATTTAATTGAATAAATGGCTGGGTTTCATTTGAATTTCCATAATGAATTATATTCCAAAAAAAATCTTGTACTCTCAGCATATATATGGGTATTAAACTATAAATTGTAAGCACTCCAAATAGTTCATTTTTAAGCAATTTTGATTATGGATAAGCATTGATAGTGCGACTTGCAAAAAAATTCAGTTATCTATGGATAAACTTACAATGGTGCTAAACAATCATATTTTTAATTAAGTAATTTGTTCATTTATACTTTGCTTACTTCCCAAAATACTCCTGAAGCAGTTGTGCCCTAAGGCAATACAGATAATATATAATAGAAACCACAGGGGAATTGCCAACAAACACATGAAAGGATGTCCAACATCACTAATCATTAGAGAAATGCAAATCAGAACTACAATGAGGTATCACCTCACACCAGTCAGAATGGCCATCATTAAAAAATCTACACACAATAAATGCTGGAGAGGGTGTGGAGAAAAGGGAACCCTCTTGCACTGTAGGTGGGAATGTAAATTGATACAGCCACTGTGGAGAACAGTATGGAGGTTCCTTAAAAAACTACAAATAGAACTACCATATGACCAAGCAATCCCACTACTGGGCATATATCCTGAGAAAACCATAATTCAAAAAGAGTCATGTACCACGATGTTCATTGCAGCTCTATTTACAAAAGCCAGGACATGGAAGCAACCTAAGTGTCCATCGACAGATGAATGGATAAAGAAGATGTGGCACATATATACAATGGAATATTACTCAGCCATAAAAAGAAACAAAATTGAGTTATTTGTAGGGAAGTGGATGGACCTAGAGTCTACGGAGTGAAGTCAGAAAGATAAAAACAAATACCATATGCTAATACATATATATGGAATCTAAAAAAAAACGGTTCTGAAGAACCTAGGGGCAGGACAGGAATAAAGACGCAGATATAGAGGATGGACTTGAGGACACGGGGAGAGGGAAGGGTAATCTGGGACGAAGTGAGAGAGTGGCATGGACTTATATATTCTACCAAGTGTAAAATAGATAGCTAGTGGAAAGCAGCCGCATAGCACAGGGAGATCAACTCAGTGCTTTGTGTCCACCTAGAAGGGTGGGATAGGGAGGGTGGGAGGGAGATGCAAGAGGGAGAAGATTTAGGGATATATGTGTATGTGTAGCTGATTCACTTTGTTATAAAGCAGAAACTAACACACTGTTGTAAAGCAATTATATTCCAATAAAGATGTTAAAAAAAAATCACAGGGGAAAGAGAGATTGCTTCATTATAACTGGACTCTAAGTCAAATGTTTGCATACATGTGTTTGCAGGGAGAACTTACAAACTTTTTGAAAATCCAGTTTAGCAGAGGGCAATGGAAAAATCTTTTTTATTTTTCTCTGATTATAAAGAAAACCAGGGCGGTCCACTGGTTAGGACTCAGCACTTTCACTGACATGGCCCCAGGTTCAATCCCTGGTTGGGGAATTAAGATCCTGCAAGCCACGTGGTGTGGCAAAAAAATAAAAAATTAAAAAGCTGAATATTAAAACATTTCATAAAACAGAAAATAGAAAGTTTTACTTTCAGGACTTAATGTCTCTTCTGTCTAGGGTTAATCACTGATAATTTGTAGATCATCTTGTATGATTTTATTCTCCCCCCATACACACACACACACATATATACATGTATATCTTTGAGAAAGCTTGTTCAGTTATTTCCTTAGAACAATTCCTAGAAGTGGAATTGCTGTGTCAGAGTAAGCACTGATTGTCCTCCAGAAAGATTGTGGCTATTTGCTTTACCAACTTGATAAGAGAGTGCCTATTTTCTCATAACCCTAGGAAATTATCAATTGTTTTAATGTTTTCCAATTTGAGAGGTAAAAAAAGTTTCATTAGTATTTCCATAATTGCTAGCAGAATTGAATGTCTTTCCATGAATGTATTGTCCATTTGTATTTTTACTTTGGTGATCCTCTGTTTTCCTTTTGTGTCTTTACTCTCATAAGTGTTGCAAATGATTTTCTCTGTCATTTATATTTAAATTTGTTAATTGAGCTTTTTTGATTCAGATATTTTGCATTTTATTGTAATGAAATACTTTTGTTTATGACCTCTGACTTGGATGTCATCCTGAGAAAGGTCTTTCCTACTCAAAGATAATAAAACATGAAAAATATTTTTATCTATTTACCTTTGGTTTTTTATAACTTTATTTTTACATTAAAATATTTAAGGCCTCTGGAATTTAGTTTGGGGGCAATTTATTTTATAAGATCAGCCATTTAACTCAACAGCAATTATTAGATAACCCATAATTTCCCTGTGGATTTGAATAGATACTTTCAGATATTCTGAATTCTTACATGCATATGGATCTGTTTCTGGACTGTACTCTCTGCAGTAAGTTACAATACCATGTTGTTTTGACTAATGTAGCTTTGATTTCTGATAGGGCACATTGCCCCTCATTACCCATCATTGTTTTGGTTGAAATATAACTGACCTTCTAGGTGTTCTAGGTGCACAACATAGTGATTCAATATTTCTACACATTACAAAATGACCACCACAATAAGTCTAGTTACCATCTGTCACCATACAATGATATTAAAATATTACTGACTATATTACCCATGCTGTACTTTCCATCCCGTGACTCGTTTATTTTATAACTGGAAGTTTGCACCTCTTAATTTCCCTCACCTATTCATTCATCCTCCCACTCCTCTCACCTCTGGCAACCTCGTGTTTATTCTCTGTATCTATGAATCTGTTTCTGTTTTTTTTTGTTTGTTCATTTGTTTTTTAGATCCCACATACAGGTGAAATCCTATGATATTTGTCTTTCTCTGCCTGACTTATTTGACTTAGCATAATGCCCTAAGGTCTGTCTATGTTGTCAAAAAATGGCAAGATTTCATTCTTTTTTATGGCTGAGTCATATTCCATTTTATTTATATACCACATCTTTATCTATTCATCTATTGATGAACACTTAGGTTGCTTCCATATCTTGGCTATTGTAAATAACACTGGAATGAACACAGGGATGTATATATCTTTCAAATTAGTGTTTTTGCTTTCTTTGGAAAAAATACCCAGAAGTGGAATTGCTGGATTGTATGATAGCTCTGTTTTTAATTTTTTGAGGAACTTCTATACTGTTTTCCATAGTAGCAGCACCAATTTGTAATCCCAACAACAGTACATGAGGGTTCCCTTCTCTCCACACCCTCACCAACACTTGTTATTTGTTGTCTTTTTGATCATAGCCATTCTGACAGGTGTGAAGTGGTATTCTATGTGGTTTTGATTTGCATTTCCCTGAGATGAGTGATAAGTGATGTTGAACATCTTTTCATGTGTCTGTTGGACATCTGTAAGTCTTCTTTGGAAAAATGTTTATTCAGGTCCTCTACCTATTTTTTAATTGGGTTGTTTGTTTTTTTGATATTGAGTTGTATGAGTTCTTTGTATATTTTGAATATTATCCCCTTATCAGAGATATCATTTGCAAGTATCTTCTGCTATCCAGTAGGTGGCCTTTTCATTTTGTTGATAGTTTCCTTCCCTGTGCAAAAGCTTTTTAGTTTGATATAGTCCCAGTTGTTTGTTTTTGCTTTTGTTTCCCTTGCCTGAGATCATTACTCCTCATCTTAAACAAACAATTTTAGGCTATTCTCAACATGTTCACTTCTATAGGAACTTTAGAATCAATTTGTTCATTTCAAACAAATTCCCACCGGGATTTTGACTGCAATTGCTTTAAATGTATACTTTGATTTTTGAGATAATTTAACATATTAAAGTTTCATTTTCTATTGTCATGTACTGGCATTTGTGAATTCACCAAGCCTTACTCCTACTCAACCCTGAGGTCTCAGATGAGACCTTGCTTTCTCCTGGAAACATTTTAAAATCTCCCTTCCCCCTCTCCCCCAGCACTCTGTCTTTATCCTCAGCGTGGCACTTATCTCATTATTCTATAAAGGCGTCTCAGTTTTGTTATCTCCCACTAGATTCCAAGCTCCTTGATAGAAAGAATAATATGCTAGTTATCATTGCTTTCCCAGTAACAATTCAGAGGCTGATTCGTAAATAGTCATTCAATAAATATTTGCCTTTCCTTTGCAGTCTGTGTTTAGAAATTATGACCATGACCAGGACGGGTACATCTCCCAAGAGGACTTTGAAAGTATAGCTGCCAATTTTCCCTTCTTGGATTCCTTTTGTGTGCTGGACAAAGATCAGTAAGTTTAATTTTGTTTTATTGTAATGCAACTGTCCCGAAGCAGAAAATTACTACGAAAGGAGAGCAGGGAAACCTTTAATTTACATCTTGACAGAGTTGATCCTAGTGTATTGAGGAAAGGTGTCTAAGGTGTCTTTTCACTGATTTTTTTCTTGGTGTCCACAAACATGACTGGCTGGATGGAATCACAGGGCAGACCACATCATCGGTGTTAAGTACAAGTGCTCACTTACAAATTAGCCCAGCTCTCCATTTCCAATATTACTGCTGCAACTTAGCTAGTTCATCAAGCCCAAAACCTCCATCAAAAAAGAATAGAGACTAAATATAGTTAGATCTAGCATGGTGGAGTCCTCAGCATCAGTGCACCCGGGGGCAATCTTAAAAGTCATCAAGTAAGTAACATCTTTTTTTACATTACTTAATGATCTTCAGGAGAGCAGGTGATGGCTGCAGATAGCCAAGAAGCGTTTATGCTTTGTTTTTTCCTTTGCTAGTTCAGAGGTTGTCTTGAGAAACAAAGGAAAAAATATATTTCTCTTTAGCTTCAAATGATTCATGGGAGATTAAATAACTTCAGAGGCTAAAACCCGGATCATTAAAAAAATATAATGATTAAAAAAAATTTGCCAAGAAACCCTGGCATTAATAATTTTATCACTTCATTTTTAGTTATGTGAGATCAGTTCCTAGTTTAAAAATCATCTGTAAAGAAATGCTGGATTTTATATTGGTTAAATGTCCAAGTTATATCACATTAAAATTCTCTAATATTTTTGTTGGTGTGAGAATTAAACGAAAATTAAAGCCTTGGTACTTTATCATAAACGTCTTAAAACCTTAATCCATCTTCATTGTATAACAGAGAATACTTTTAAAATAAAATTAAGTTGTTAGAAACATACACTTCCTTAAAATAAAACTTAAGTTTTATTTTATAAAACTTACTACCCACTAACTACCCACTTCTTCCCTCAGTTTGTTTCTGTCAGTGACATGTTCGTAGAACATGAACTTAAAATCACTTCCCAGTCTTCATTTTGTTTCTCTGCCGGTTCTTGTTTGGAACAGATAGTGTCCCAGCAGATATATTTTTTTTCCTAAAAAAACTTTTTTCCCCTAAAAATGAAGGTTTAAAGTATTCATAGCTTACATGATTTCTTTTGTCAGACAGGCTTAGATATGTTGATTTTGAGAGAAGAATGGACCATCCAGGAGAAGATTCTAACAAGTTGTCAAATATATGGTGCCAAGATTCAGTAGAACAGTTAGGGCAAGAGATGTAGATTGTTAGGTCTTCAGCCCAGTGGTGTTAGCTGGAGTTCCAGGAGTGTGAGCACATTCTGATGGGAAAGTTTAGAGGAACGTGAGCACAGGGACCTGAGGAATGCAGCTTCAGGGACTCCTCTCCCCACGTGCAGAAACTGAAAGGAAGACGTGGATCCTGCAGAAGAGCTGGCAAAAGAGGTGCATAAGAGGCAGGAGGGAAACCAGGGCTACATGGAATCACAGGGGACCGTGGAGGAGGGAGTGTCAAAAAGGAGGAAACCTGTCCCATGTCACATGCTGCCAGGAGGTCAAGTTCAAGAAATGAGAAAAGGCCGCTGAGGATGTCACTGTGACAGTTTCAGTAGAATGGTGGGTTAGAAACCTGATTATTTGGAGGAAAGAGTAATTGAAAGAAATGGAAAAAATGTCTAACGAGTACTCTTCTTGAAAACTGCAGGAGTAAGAGAAGAAAGAGGGAAAAGACAAATGTTGGAAATGGAGGCAGGATTGAGGAAAGACATTTGTAAGGAGGGGAAGTCCTGAGTGTATTTGTAAACAGGAAAGACTGGGTGACAAGATGCAGCAGGAGGAACATGGTCCTGGAGAGGCTGGAGAGGGGGGGAGCCGAGGACCGACGAGATATAAAGGAATTCTGAACTGGCATGGAAGGGTGTGGAGAGAAGGCAATATGCAGCTCCCTTACGCCAATGGATTTGATCTTTTTTGGTAAACAAGAAGTCAGGGTGTGTGGTGGTAGATGCAACCAGAGGTTCTATGTGGAGAAGATCTGGGAGAATCACTCTAGTGAATGGTCTGTGAGCCAGTAAGACATGAATGAAAAGATTACCAATGGTGGTGGCCTGGATGACATCAGGCAGAATGAATATGAGAATGGTAGGTCCAGTTTTCACAGTTTTCTGCCTTTCTCCAGCAACCTGATTCTTGCAAACTCTATTGTGAGGCAAAGGCTAGAAAGGAGATGTCTTTCTGGAAGCTACTACTTGGTAATGAAGAAGACTTTCTGTGCTGCAGTGCACAAGCCACACACACACACACACACACACACACACGCATGCGCACACACACACACACACACATATCTTCTGCTTGCTAAGAAAGCCTTTGACACTGAAAGCTGTCCTTTGAGGTTCTCTCTTTTCAGATGTGACAGGAAAGTGAACATTCCCCACCCCCCACCCCCGGCTTTTGGCCAGAAAGGTTTGGGAGGTGAGTGATTTAAGTGTGGCAACTACTTAGCAACATGGTATTCAAAGATCCCTCTCTTCTTTGATTCTCTTCACAGGGATGGTCTAATTAGTAAGGATGAAATGATGGCTTACTTCCTGAGAGCTAAGTCCCAACTACACTGTAAAATGGGACCGGGATTTGTCCATAATTTTCAGGAGATGACCTATCTCAAGCCAACCTTCTGTGAACACTGTGCAGGATTTGTAAGTCTGTCTTCCATTGCTTTCTCTTCTATGTAGTGATTTGTGCAGTATTCTGAGAATGTGGGAAAATGATACATGAACAGAGTCCATTGTCTGCCTTAGATCCAAAGTAAAACATGATGGCTCCCTGAAATTAAACATTCAATTAAAAACAAAAGCAAGATCTGCAGATTTAGCTATGTTCTTTGTAGGAATGCAGGGCTGGAGAAGACTGGGAAGGTTGGTGAGGCATATTAACTCAGGAGAGCAGTTTGTCTGTTAATACCTGCCAGGGAAAAGTTCTGCCCAATGAGCCCTGGCATTCATCACTGAGTGCAATTAAGTGGTATATTTATTGTAGCCAGTTCCTCTCAGTTCTTGTTTCATATGGTGTCAGTCACTAGAAATCTATCATAATATGGCTCCATAATTCATAACTCAGAAAGGAAAAAAAATATTTTCGAAGAGAAGATGGTTATAATGATAAATAACATTTACTCGGCATTTGACAGTAATAAAATATTTCCTGAGGCATTAGTGTAATTAATCCTCATAACTAGCCCATGAGGTGGGCATTTTACTCTCCCATTTGCATATGAAGGTAGAGAGGTCTAGGGAGGATAACTCAAGTTTCCCAGGATTTCACAGCCAGTAATGACTAGAGCCGGGACCCAAACTCAAGTGTTCTGGCTTTACCTACACCACTGCAACAAATGAAGGTTGTACACCTCACTTCCCCACATCTGATGATTCTTTAGCAACTAAAGTCAGGTTTGGCCCTGGTGTTAAAGAAAGACCCTCAAGCTCTGAACATCTTCTAGTTGATATCCAAGTAATGTAAGATGGAAAATGTAGTACTCTACACAAGGGTAGCTCAGCAGCCAGGTGAGTGGCATTTGTCCAGATGCCAGCTCAGTTTTGTTAGCTTCATTCAGCAGTCATGTCCCCCTGTGGACCCGTATGGAATTCGTAGCTGATATCATATACGCTCCCATTAAAATACATTTTTCACTTTCAGTCTTGAATAACTGGCTTTGGGGAGCCAAAGGGCAGGCGTTTGAATTCAAGCACACACCCCGCTGAGAAAAGGTAAATTAGAGGCAGTGGTTACCTCAAAGATGGCCCCCCCGTGATCATAGCTGGGCCCCGTGATCAGGCCCAGCTGCTCCGCGGCATGTGGGATCTTCCCGGATCAGGGCACGAACCCGCATCCCCTGCATCGGCAGGCGGACTCTCAACCACTGCGCCACCAGGGAAGCCTCCCTGCTTCTTAAGTAAGCATTAGCAAGCAACGCCCTGACTTGCCCACCTCATGGGACTCATGCTTGACTTTATCTTCTTCAGCAGTTTCTGCAGCTGTGCTAATAACGTGCCATAGCCAGAGATTCGGATGTTTCTTAAACCTTATCCTTTCTTGTCCTAGATCAGCGGCTTTTGTTCTGATCACACACAAAACTCCCAGGAGCAGTAGCTTCCTCTCTTTTCCTGAAGTGACACACTCTTCACATTCTTCTTTTCCTACTTACTAGCTATGAGATCTTTTGCCAAATGACTTCACCTCTCTGTAGCTTAGTCTCCTCACCTATAAAAATGAGAAAATTATTATTACCTATCTCATAAGCATATTGTGAGCATTAAATGAATTGCTACATGGGACTTCCCTGGTGGTGCAGTGGTTAAGAATCCGCCTGCCAATGCAGGGGACATGGGTTCGATCCCTGGTCCGGGAAGATCCCACATGCCGCAGGAGCAACTAAGCCCAGGCACCACAACTACTGACCCTGTGCTCTGGAGCATGCGAGCCACACTACTGAGCCCACGTGCCACAACTAGTGAAGCCTGCACTCTAGAGCCCGTGCTCCGCAACAACAGAAGCCACCACAATGAGAAGCCTGTGCACTGCAACGAAGAGTAGTCCCCGCTCGCCACAACTAGAGAAAGCCCGCGTGCAGCAACGAGGACACAACGCAGCCAAAAATAAATAAATAAATAAATAAATTTTAAAAATGAATTGCTACACATAGCTTAAAACTGTGCCTTTCACATAGCAAGAGTTCATTAAATGTTAGCTGTCATTGTTATTTGTGTTATTACTATTACCAAGGGCTCTGTGAGGAAATGATTTCTCATCGCTACAAAGTTTCCCAGATGTGGAACCTTGCAAATTATTTAACTTCCTGCATCATCGCACTCATCTTTTATAAAAGGGAAGCAAACTGGATTATCGTAAAGATCCTTATAGCTCTGACAGATGTGATTGGCCTACCCACCCACTTACCTTTTCTGTACTGACACCTCCCCATCCCTTTTCCAGTCATCCTAGGCACCTGAGGCCTCGCTTCCAGTTAGTTGTCTTAATAATCCTTCCTGTCTCCAAGGCAAAGTGTTGCCCTGTCCCAAGAGACATTTGCATCTTAATAATGTTTTCTGAAGGGCCAAATAACTTTTAAGGCTCAAAGGAATCACTCTCCACTGATGGAATTTCCTTGTCAGAAAGAGAATAAGGAGCAACTTTCCCAAAGCCTTGAATCCCTTCACATCAGTAGCTACTCTCCTAGGGCCATGATGCCCACACTCAGGGCATTGTTCCCCTATAACACATTGTGAACAACACTCCCATCAATGCCAGTAGCCCACCAGCCCTCTTTCTTTCAAAATTATTTTATTAGGTAGATATCAGCCACTTAGCCTAACCACTCAAAGTGTAGAAATGGAGCTTCTCCAACTTGAGCTAAGCCCGTTTAGTTCATCAGGACTGTATGTTCCTGATGCCCCTGGTTCCCATATGCAAGTGCTGCAGGAGGCCTGGGAAAGAATGTGGGAAGTCCCCTTCTTCACGGAGATTACAGTGTGGCAGAGGTTTGTGAAGACACCACCACCAGGATGATGCCCCTGAACCGCCTGGGCAAACACTCCCTTGTTGAACTGTAAGCCCTCACATCTCTCCTGAGACTCTCGTCACTTCCTACATCCTACTCCTTACTTGGTTGGCAGAATCTGAGCCTTTTCTGCATCTACCACAGCCCCAGCACAGGCCAAACACGCAGCAAATGCAGAGAATAAATCCACGAACAAATGCAAAATCTTTTCCTCTTCTGTATTCTTTCAAGGTAGAAATGCTTCTCAGAAAAGAATCAAGCAAAATCCAAATGCTTTAGTGGGATGCATTGCTTGGGTCGCTTAATCTACCGTAGGGGGCGCCAAGAGCAGCTAGTGTGATTTAAAAAAAAAAAGCAGAGGGAGCCAGGGGCTATCAAAGGCAGAGTGACAGAGTCTCCCTGTGAGTTTTGCTGAGAGCGCATTATGCCAAAGTCCAATAAATGCACCAACGTCAGTTTCCCATCCCAGCTCCCATTTGGCTCCCAGAAAGAAAAGGGAAGCAAAACTCCTGTTATTGCCCCAGCTGGGGTGGGCTGGGAGAGGGTCCTTCTATCTGACAGGAAGGGTGTCAGGAGCAGCTACATCCTGTTTGTTCTCTACCAGGCATCACGCTTCCCAGGACTTCCTTCTCTGTGGCCTTGTTTTCTTTCCAGATTTCTCTCCAGATTCCCTGACATTACTTTGCCTTTTGTTACAGCTCTGGGGCATAATCAAGCAAGGATACAAATGCAAAGGTAAATGTTACTTTGTTAAAATTTTTATTTTATTTTATTTTTTAAATTAATTTGTATTGGAGTATAGTTGCTTTACAATGTTGTGTTAGTTTCTGCTGTACAGCAATGTGAATCAGTTATACACATACATATATCCCCTCGTTTTAAGATTCCCTTCCCATTTAGGTCACCACAGAGCACTGAGTAGAGTCCCCTGTGCTATACAGTAGGTTCTCATTAGTTATCTATTTTATACATAGTAGTATATATATGTCGATCCCAATCTCCTATTGTTAAAATTTTTAAATGTGACTTTTGGGACAGGAATCATATTTGTCTGAGGGAAACTTTAAAGCTCTTGGCATCACAGAGAAATTGGGGCTTTGGGGCTACTGGCAACTGAAGAGTTAATGGTCCAGTAAAGGACTCCCTGAAGTTTTGGAGATCCCAGGCTGGAATTTTATCACTTGTTACAAAGAGCAAGGAAACCACACTTATTATCCCACACACATCTAACCCCTATCTCTAAGATGTCTTGCCCGTCATCAGCACACATTTAAGGTGGGAATTCTGAGGAGGGCAAGCCTAATGGAAATACTGTATATAAGAACTTTGTCCTTCAAGGGAAAAAAAAAAAACATGCTCATTTTTGTAATACATATGCATTTCTTTCTACTCTCACACAGCTATTCCTTTCTCTACTAAATCACAGATGATGATGAGAAAAGAGGAGATACATTTGCCCCTTTCAATGAATTTGTTCATATACTTCCCCCATGTAATTGAAATTTACAGCAATTGAATAAATATATATTTGATAAATGCAATAGGAATGTTTGGCTACTTGTAGATATATGATTATTACACATTATTGGTGTTCAGAAAACTGCTGGATATTTTATGCAGACTGTTTATACTGGGTCTTTTAAGAATCTGATAATGCTCTTGAAAAATATAATAAAGCCACAAAATGAAATATCTTAATCACAGAGTGCCTTCAGATTAATAATGTTCCTTTGTGATGACTTTTTTCTCTAGCTGTCTTTCAGTATTTGGCCCTCATTTTACATGGACAGGGAACTTCCTTGAACCTCTATGAGAACCACCTTTTAGTACTCAAAAAACAAACAAACAAAAAAACCCTTCCCTTTTGTTCTCTGAATCAGCTGACTTAGTCTAACTCGAATTTTTACTTTCAAGCAGCAGAGATACTTGTTTCTGCCCCTTATCCCCTAGACACACAGAGACACATACAAACACACACACACAATTTTGTGAAGAAGAAAATCAATTAAACCCTAGGATCTCTGTTCAGATGGTATTTTCTCTTAAAGACATATAGAGTGAAAAGTCTAATTAAAATAGACCAGACATGTCATTGCAATTTGATCTTTCCCTGATGTTTTTAAAAAAACATTTGAAACAAGACCATTTAGGGGAAAACGGGTATTGGAAATAATGAGAAAATTCCTCTTTGATGGTGAGAGAAATATACCCTATAAAATGATCATATCTGTTCAGTGATTCTAAGAGAAATGTAGGACCCTCATCGTATGAAGTAATTGTGTTGCTATCTTCCAAAGTGGCCAAAATTTTGTACCCCAAGTAGCAATTAATATCTACTTTCTTAACTAAAGCATCTAATGGGAAGGCCATAGAATCTGCTGCATGCCATTTCTAAGCCATAGTCAAATCTGAGACATGTTTATTGAACATACGCTCACCTTGTCTTCTGCTTCTATGCCAAGAAAGGAAGCAAAAGATATAATCTCTTGCTCTGGAAAAGGTTTTGGGAAATGAAGAAGAATAGAAAATGCAGACAAATATTGAATGGAGCGACACCTTGCTGTAAATATTTAGAGGCAACTGTAGGTACTGGGAGAGACTAGATGCTGAGGCTTTTCACCCTCATTCTGGCTCTGGGAGCCTCTTTGTGGGGAATCCATCTTGGTCTGGAGAAGAACCCCAGTCCCATGTAATTTGCATTTAGTTTTGGGCAAAGGCAACTCCCCATTCAGGCTGCCCCTGCTTGTTGCTCCCCAGCACTTCAGTGAACTGTGTAGAAGCAGCAGCTGAACAAATACAAAAGAGAACTTTAGGAACCCCAGGAAGAGAAGAGAGTCCCACTGGCCCTTTTACTATCCCTATACCTGAGATTAAACACAGAAACAAGGGTGGGGGAGGGGAGGCGTGAGAGCCCAAACACCAACCTGGAAGCCTGGTCAGCACCTGACATGTGGTTCACACTAATCACCTGTGATACTTTTGGTTGTTTCAGACTGTGGAGCCAACTGTCATAAACAGTGCAAAGACCTCCTGGTTCTGGCCTGCCGGAGATTTGCCCGGGCGCCCTCCTTGGGCAGCGGTCATGGGTCACTGCCTGGAAGTCCCTCGTTGCCTCCAGGTAATGTCCTCGACTTTCTTTCCTACTGCGATTTCTCTCTGCTCACCTTCCATGCCTGCACTTTGGTTGGGTTCTGGATCTAAAGCTAGTCAGAGCCATTATAAACATAAAGATCTTCAGGGTAAGCAGCAGTGGCTAAAGACCCTTGAACCCTACACGCTCTTTTTGGCTTTTGTGTCTCAATAACATGCAGTTCACCTGAGGTCAATTTCATTTCGCCTTTGGTCTGTTCCTCTAGGACCTTGCCTGTAGGACTCCTGTTATTTGCACCCACTTTGACGGTTTGCTGTGAAGCAGTCAGATATATGATTAATCACAATAATCACAGTAATCTTTCCCCTTCCAGTGCAGGATGAGGTGTTCGAGTTCCCTGGCGTCGCATCTGGACACCGAGACCTGGACAGCAGAGCCATCACACTGGTCACAGGCTCCTCTCGCAAGATCTCCGTGCGGCTGCAGCGGGCCACCACCAGCCAGGCCACCCAGACCGAGCCTGTGTGGTCAGAGGCTGGCTGGGGGGACTCAGGGTCCCACACCTTCCCCAAAATGAAGTCCAAGTTCCATGACAAAGCAGCAAAGGACAAAGGCTTTGCCAAGTGGGAAAATGAGAAGCCCAGGGTGCAGGCTGGTGTGGATGTTGTTGACCGAGGCACTGCGTTCGAACCAGACCAGGATGAAGCTGACATGGTTGAGACCAGACAGGACGGTGAGGTCAGTGCTGGTCAAACCACAAATAAAATCAGAAGAGGGAGGCTGAAAGCAGCTGAGATGAGTGTTATAGTGAGTCCACAAGGCAGCCTTGTAGTGTTGAAAGCAGAATGGTTGGGAATCAAGACATACCACTTTTAGTCTTGTCTTTGGCTAGTTATGTGACTCTGGACAAATGGTCTCTTCTGCTTGGACATCAGTTTTATGATGTATAAAACTGAACCGAATGGGTTCTAAAACTCAGTGAAGGTTTCTGTGTCTGTATACTGACGTGATGTCCAGGGACCCTTGACTGTTGCTTGTATCCAATATAACAGTACGCTATACCCATCAGCTTAGTTTTCCAAGCTAGAATCAGGGTCCAAACTCAGAGGAGGCAGTGGAAGCAAAAGACATGTAGATAGAGAAGGAGAGCTGGAAACTCTTGCCCCTACTAAAAAAAAAAAAAAAAGGCTTTTGACAGCATCATGGAGGAGAGGGTAGTGAATATCAGAGACATGGGGACCTCAGGGTTCTATGTGTCAGGCTTTGCCTCCACACAAAAAGTATGTTCAAATCATCCAAAGCAAATTGGGAAACATATGGAATTTGTTAGAACAAGCTGAAAATATAAATTGATTCAAGATGGACTTAGATAAATTTATTAGTCAACAGTCCATAGTGTATTAAGAAAAAGGATTTGGGGAAATTGGTGTCACATTCCTAACCTAAAAGTAATATCATGGAGGGAAGCCATTGCCTCCCTACTGAATCATTTTCATAAACAGAATATTAGGTTAGGTAGAGACCCTACTGGATCAAGCCAGTGCTCTTTTTTCTCATGACTGGTCCTCCACATTCCACCTGTCCTCAGGAGATCTAAGCGCACAATCTCCATAGTTTCCTATGATGAGAAAATCGCCAATGACCTTTAACCAAAATTCCTCTAGTTCCTTCCTCATCGAAGACAATTAGTAAGGATGCCGCACATGATCTTCAGTAGTATGAAGTTTATTGTAAGTTCCTGCGGAGCCATTGTTTCCTTTCTTTTAACACCAACTTTTTTTTTTTTGCGGTACACGGGCCTCTCACTGTTGTGGCCTCTCCCGTTGCGGAGCACAGGCTCTGGACGCGCAGGCCCAGCGGCCATGGCTCATGGGCCCAGCCACTCCGCGGCATGTGGGATCTTCCCGGACGGGGTCACGAGCCTGTGTCCCCTGCATCGGCAGGCGGACTCTCAACCACTGCGCCACCAGGGAAGCCCTAACACCAACTTTTAAAACAGCTTTATTGAGATATAATTTATGTACTATAAAATTTACCCATTTAAAGTGTATAATTCAATGGTTTGTAGTATATTCACTGAGTTGCACAACCACCACTACAATCTAATTGCAGAACATTTACATCATGTGCTGCGTGGACTCCATGATCTTTTATTTCCCTCTATAAATCTTGAGTATACAAGGCACTGATCATTTGAGATGTTCCCTTGAAATTATCTGATAAACTGCTTTCTAGGAGTAGTCTTATTTTTTTAAATGAGATGCAGCCATACAACAGGTTCTGATTCGTATTGCAGGAAGGCTGACTTCAGGCTGAGGACACTGAAGGCAACTGTGTTGGCATTTGGAAGGAGCAAGATGAGACGCTCTGAAGAACACTCCAAAACTCAGGAAGTTATCTGAAAAGATATCTGGACATTTACTGCCTTGTGACACTGTGGGATCTCCCTAATTGAACTATGGGACAGAGGACTTACCCTATGAACTATTTATTTCCTCCTTCCCTGCTCCTAGTGAGGTGCCACAAAGACTGTGTTATGTAGTTGGTAGTTTTCTCTCCTATCTTTCTCTAGAGCCATTTATATACGGGTGAAATGAAAGCTTTTGTGCATGTACTTAATATTCATTCTCTAAACTCAGACTTTACTTTTTCTGTGAGAATGTTATTTCAGTACTTTTATAAACTTTTGAGGGGGGTGTTTAACGAGGAGTCGATTTAGGGGTCTTTTTGTGTGCTCTTTTGGACGGGACCAGGACTTATTTTTTTGAGGGACAAAGAAGCTCTTCCAGACTTGGAAGGCAGTGGTTCTTCTAATGATGATCTGCTGCAAGGAGAAGCTGTTTACATTGTTCTTACCATACAGTTGCTATTATAATGTGTAACAAGTCACACTTCTATAATCATATAAGTCTTGCCAATTCTGCATCACTAGGTAGCTATGACACAGCCATGAAAACTATCCTAATATTTATCATTGCCATGGGGGAAAATTAACTAAATACATGTCCCATCTCACTAGGTTTAGCCATCTTTCATAAGACTGCTATTAAGAAGTATGAATAACAATTTGAAAAATCAATTCAAGTTTTTGGGAATAAAATTCAGGAGAAAAACAAACCATCCCTCAAACCCCTTACTGAAATGCAATTTTTAAAATTCAACCAGCAATTTTTAAAACCTCAAAATAGTTTTAAGAATTTTGTTTGTTATAAAAGAAAACATTTTGGTTGTGAAAGAGAGCTCTCATGCTCTTCCTAAGAAATTGCCATCATGATTAAGAAGAGTCATAGAAAGCAAATCATCACAAACCACCTTTGATTAACATTTCATTTAAACTTTTAAAGTATGAATATTTTGAATATCTTCCTTTGACCCAACATTACTAGACGTGGGTCTGTTTCTTACATGATGAGAGAAGAAAGAACTTGGTTGAAGATGTTCAAAAATAGAGATGGGTTTGAGCCTATGGGTGAGGAGAATGACCTGCTACCAAGTGCTCAGTCAGAAACTGGACCCACAGAGGTGCACTGGTCTGCATTTGGTAGTTTAAGTGTATATAATCCACGTAAGACGAATTTGTTTCTTTTGGGGCAGTCGCTTCAATAAAAAAATGCCTTTCTTCTCATTTTCCATTAGGTAAATGAAGACAGTTCTGTTCAGCAAACACTTGTTGAGTACCTGCTCTGGGCAGGTCCTGTGTTAGATGCACAAAGAGGAACAACTCTTCGTCTCTGCCCTTGGGAGCTGAGAGCCCATGGGCATTTAAGGCAAGATGACTCCTTAAAATAGTTTCAGATTCGCTAGAACTGACTTAATCATGCCAAACAGATTCAGAGATCAATTTGCAGAGATGTTGCAAGTTAAATGAAGTTATTAGGTGAGGGAGTTGTGATTAAGCTCGAAAATATAAGAACTCACCATTTGCGAGCACCTCAGAAAGCAAATAGCCATCCCCAGTGTTGGTTCCATGTATATATACTCTCTATTCCTATTCATAAATGCAATGAAATACATGTTAACAAAATTAAAAAGAGAAAATGGCAATTTAAGTACAAGAAACCCTTCTTGTGTGTGTGTTTTTTGTTGTTTTTGTTAATGAATGTTAAGACTATTCTTTTTCTTCTCAAAGCAGTTATTTCACTTGCCACTTAGTTTGGGTTATTTTTTATTTTTCACATATAAGAAGAGTTTTATAGGATCAGCCTTCCTGTTACAATGATACTAAATGAACCTCGAGTAAAAACAAACCAAAAAAATAATAAAACTAACATATTATGTGTATATATGTACATAAACTATTTTTGTATATGTGTGTATATATGTGTTTATATGTATACACAGGCACGCAAACACACACACACACACACACACACACACACACACATACTACTACTATTACTTTGCTGAAGAGGCATTCGAGTCCATAATAAAGCTGCTTTATAATTTTGATTATATCATTTACTCATAACCAGTGGTGACTCTGATGTTTCCAATATGTCAATTTCCCATAATCAATAAAATAAGTAAATTAGGCAAACCCATGGTGGAGCAAAAAGAACTATGATGGTTGGTTCTTCCAGACCTTCCTTTTGTAGGTTTGATGATCACTGTCAAAGCAAAAACAAAACCAAACTCTTAACAGTGAATATTGGGAGTTCCCTGGTGCTCTAGTGGTTAGGATTCTGGGCTTTCACTGCTGTGGCCCAGGTTCAATCCATGGTCGGGGAACTGAGATCCCGCAAGCTGAACGGCACAGCCAAGAAAAAAAGTTAATATTATTAGATACCAAGAGAGGAAATGTTAGATACTGCAACTGAGTCTTCGTTGAAGGATGTGCAAATTGTATTGATGCTTTTTGAGATCTGCCTAAATCAGAGAGTGATCCTAACCGATATTTGAACCCTTTATGTTGAGTGGCTGTTTCCTGAAGCAATAATGTCCCCAGATTTCCATGGTAAACCAGCCTCTCCAAAAGACAGAGAGGTTTGCTGTTTAACAATGAAGGCAGGACTCCTACAGAAGGAAGTGCCAAACTGTTATTGATGGCAAGAAGCTTAAGCATTCCTAAGATAAACACTTTGATTTTTGTCTGAGGAGGCAAATTCAGTCAAATGAGATTCCCACAGCACACCTTTGGCATGCAATCCACAGCCAGATTTAAATCCCATCTATGCTAGTTGTAGTCATGAGATCCTGGGCAAGTCATGTACATCTATTTGAGCCTCAATTTTCACATTTGAGAAGGAGAGATTTTACCACCTTCGTCAACTACCTTATAGAGTTGTTGTAAGGATCAAGTCTAATAGTACATGTAGGAGTACTTTGTAAAGACCTTATAAATCAATATTATTTTACAGTTAAACAAGGTTCTTCTCTACAATTGTCTTCAGACTACACGTTTACATGGCTGTGTTCTTTGGAGGCTCTAAATCCAACATTTAACTAAATTTTGTGTCAAAGAATTAAAAAAAGAAATATTCACAGGGGGTTTTCTTATGCCTGGCACTGTGTGTGTATAGGGTCAGTTCTGCTCTGTTTTCTAACATTAGCTATTCTCACTCTGTTTGAAAATAGGTAGACAAGATTAAGAAACCAAATGGGTAAAATGTAAATAAGCTTAGAGAAAAATAGGTCAAAGTATAAATGTGCTTAAGAGGCTGACTCTTGGAAGAATTTATTTTACTACAGGGAGACAAGAGGAAAATAAAAATTAACTTTTCAAATAAAAAGGACTCCATTTATTTGACAACTAGAATGTATTTTATAGCTATTGAAGGTGGTAATGATAGGAAACTACTTGGAATTTAAGGCTCATTCAGGAAATATCTTCCTCCATGCTTCATCCAAAACTTGCTTGCTGAAGTTTAGAGAGTACTCAGACCTCAAACGACAATGTTTATTCTCTTTTTAAAATGTTAATGGCAAGCACGTTGGAATTCACATCTATTTAAGTGACTTGCAGTTTATACATAATAGCATAAGGAAAGCAGCACATGGGGCATTCTATAAGGCAGTTGACCTGAATGCTTCAAAACTAAAATGTCTTAAAAAAAAAAAAAGTAAAAGGATGAAAGGAGCACTTATGGATCAAACAAAACACAACAACAGAATGCAGTGTTGTAAACCTTGATTGGATTCTGAACCAAAAAATAAATAAAGCAGACATTTTTGGAGGGCAACTGTGGAAATTTAAATGTGAACTACATATTAAATGACATGGAATGAATGTTAATTCACTCCGGTATGATAATGATTTTATGGTTATGTAGGAGAATGTCTTTATTTTTAGGAGATAGCTGGTGAAATAGTTAGGGCTATTACAAGTTAATCACTAAAGGGATGTTCCCTATAAGCTTAAATTATACATCACGGCCCATCTCTGGGAAACCTGCCTCCCAGGTAATGAACGTTAAGCTAAAATACCTTTGTTTAGCTCACAGGAAACATCCTGACTAGGCCCACCTGTGAATGACTGCAGGCAGGAAGAAGTTAACACACCCCTTCCGGAGGCTGACCAGAACCAGGAAATGTTTGACTTTACTCCCTCCCCTTTTAGTGTAAAAGAAGCCTGAATTCTAACTCAGGCAAGATGGTTCTTTGGGATACGAGTCTACCATCTTCTCGGTCTGCTGGCTTTCTGAATAAAGTCGCCATTCCTTGCCCCAGCAACTCTCTTGATTTATTGGCCTGTCATGCAGTGATCAGTATGAGCTTGGACTTGGTAACAAATTTTGGTGCAGTCAGCCAGGAGCCTTGCTGCTCGTGGCTAGCCAGCCCTGGTTGGGGAATTTTCAGTTAAGGCCCTAGCAGCTGCAGGGATCACTTGCCCTGAAGATCCTCCTTTCAGATTTCCCCAAAGTGGCACTGGTTGCCGCAACGCTTGGCAGCTGGAGCAAGGAATCAACACTTGGGAGCCGATGGGCTCCAGACAGCAGGTAAGTCACTCTGGTGAGTACAGTTGGCACTTTCTTTCCTCCCTGGGACTTTTTCTCTGGAATAAGCCAATTTATTTTGTATTTGAGTGGGGTACCCTGTTGATGAGAAAGAAGAGTTGTTGGACTTTTACCCAATTTGTGAACTGGTTCATTTGTTTCTTTGGATGCTAGCATTTGTGTGTATAGTTTGTGTTTTGCTTGTCTTGAAGTAGCTCTGAACCCATGGGTGAGAGGAAGATGATATTTTTTTGTAAAAATGTGTATCCATAGTACCTGTCAGGAGTTTAGGCAGGGTTATCTTGGGGCCCTGTGCACCATGTACTGCTACTCTTGCTGTGTTAATTACACAATTTATGGTCTCCTGTGTCATTGGTGTATGTAAAACCCCAAGACCAAACTTGAGGGTTTATTTAGGATTTTCTGTTTGTCCTTTGGATTTTTCATTTTATTTTGTTTGGTACTGTTTGTCCATTTACAGCCAAATCAATTCTGTGATATTTAAAACTTTTTTTTTAAACATCTTTATTGGAGTATAATTACTTTACAATGGTGTGTTAGTTTCTGCTTTATAACAAAGTGAATCAGTTATACATATACATATGTTCCCATATCTCTTCCCTCTTGCGTCTCCCTCCCTCCCACCCTCCCTATCCCACCCCTCTAGGTGGTCACAAACCACCGAGCTGATCTCCCTGTGCTATGCGGCTGCTTCCCACTAGCTATCTATTTTACGTTTGGTAGTGTATATATGTCCATGCCACTCTCTCACTTTGTCACAGCTTACCCTTCCCCTTCCCCATATCCACAAGTCCATTCTCTAGTAGGTCTGTGTCTTTATTCCTGTCTTACCCCTAGGTACTTCATGACCTTTTTTTTTTTTTTCTTAGATTCCATATATATGTGTTAGCATACGGTATTTGTTTTTCTCTTTCTGACTTACTTCACTCTGTATAACAGACTCTAGGTCCATCCACCTCACTAAAAACAACTCAATTTCATTTCCTTTTATGGCTCAGTAATATTCCATTGTATATATGTGCCACATCTTTATCCATTCACCTGTCGATGGACACTTAGGTTGGTTCCATGTCCTGGCTTTTGTAAATAGAGCTGCAATGAACACTGTGGTGCATGACTCTTTTTGAATTATGGATTTCTCAGGGTATGTGCTCAGTAGTGGAATTGCTGTGTCATATAGTAGTTCTATTTGTAGTTTTTTAAGGAACCTCCATACTGTTCTCCATAGTGGCTGTATCAATTTACATTCCCACCAACGGTGCAAGAGGGTTCCCTTTCCTCCACACCCTCACCAGCATTTATTGTTTGTAGGTTTTTTGGTGATGGCCATTCTGAATGGTGTGAGATGATATCTCATTGTAGTTTTCATTTGCATTTCTCTAATGATTAATGATGGTGAGCATTCTTTCATGTGTTTGTTGGCAAACTGTATACCTTCTTTGGAGAAATGTCCATTTAGGTCTTCTGCCCATTTTTGGAATGGGTTGTTTGTTTTTTTGTTATTGAGCTGCATGAGGTGCTTGTAAATTTTTGAGATTAATCCTTTGTCAGTTGCTTCATTTGCAAATATTTTCGCCCATTCTGAGGGTTGTCAAATGGAGGAAAGAATCAGGAAAAAAAACCCAAAAAACCCTGTCTGTTCTTGTCCAAGAGTGGGACATTCCCAGGGAGAAGAGAAAGTTTCCACTTGACTCCTAAACTCACCAAAAGCTACAAATAGAAGTGTCTTTTCCATAAATACTAGTAAAAAGGGTTTAGCCATCTAGACAGGTGATCCTGATTTCTCCCATCTGCCAGAAACCCAATTTGAATCCAATCTCTTTTGTAACTGATGGGTTTTACATTGTTATACCTGATTCATGGCTGAAATTTTGGAATGGGAACTATGAGGTTCCTGTGTTTGTATGTGTGTTATAGATGCATGGCACTGCCAAAATTAATTTGTAAAAGAGCTCTATTTAATTAGCTTAAAGGAAATTAAGCACTTATATAAATACTCAAACATAAAAGACTGGCCAGAATGAATTTTGGGTTCATGTGATCTAGGAAATATTCAGTATTGAATTAATATCTGGTATTAAAGTTAGCTTAAGCTTGCTTGTTTGATTAATACAGACATGTCTTTAGAGTCATCAATTTAGGTATAATACATTTATGGTACCTAGGTCTACTAGAAATCAAATAAGACCTTATTATTCCCGTTACAAAGTTTGTCAGCAAGAAAGATAACAATATGACAAAGCTTTTAAGTAAATAGAGGTAAATGAGGTAAGAGTTTTAGATAAACTCTATAGGAATAATTATGTTTTGGGAATGTCTAACTAAAATAGTCTCTCCAGATTTTCATAACTTGAAACTAAACTAAGTGAAATGAAGAGAATTCATTGACTATCTGGGTCATTTCAAATAGGATAAAACATTAGAACATTAATTGCTGGGCAGTCTAAGTTTACCCACCTTTGCCTTTTTAGGAGAGGAAGACTAAAGCATATGTTTGTCAATCAGGAAATGCTAGTATGACAAACAGATATGGATATTCATTGTTTTTTTTTGTTGTTTTTTTTTTTGTTTGGTTTTTTTTTTGCAGTACACGGGCCTCTCACTGTTGTGGCCTCTCCCGTTGCGGAGCACAGGCTCCGGACGCGCAGGCTCAGCGGCCATGGCTCACAGGCCCAGCCGCTCCACTGCATGTGGGATTTTCCTGGACCGGGGCACGACCCCGTGTCCCCTGCATCGGCAGGCGGACTCCCAACCACTGTGCCACCAGGGAAGCCCTCACTGTATTATTTTTAAGGCTTTTCTGAAGGTTTGTAGTTTTAAAAAGTTGTGGGGAAAAAAAAATTACCGCTTCTCTTACTGGAATTCATCAAAACAGCAACAATGAGAATAAAAACGAACAAACAAAAAAGCCAAGCTCCATTTGCAGAGAAACTAGAAGAGATCTGAAATACTAGGCCCAACAGAGGAAAGATAAAAGCATCAGAGATTGATCAGAGAGGCTTGCAGGAGAACATGGAGAGAAGTTGCCGTAGTGGAGAGGGATTTAGCAGCTGCAATATAAAGAAACAAACGAACAGCAGGCAGCGACAAATACCCCTCTCAGCACAGAGGGGCACAGTCTGAAGTGCAAATCTTCAATCCATTGTTTAAAACCAAAGGAGTGGATACCAGCAGGTGGTGGTAGCTTCCTGGATCTGGTCTGGTTCTGAGAAGCAGTAGGGAAGGAACACACAGATGGAATATTTGCAAGAAGTGATCTGTCTCTAAGATAGCAAACTGCTAGAGAGTCCTTCTGATGGAAAAAAACAAAAACAAAAACTCCCACAGTTGCCAATCCCTGCCAATTAGCCTTTGGTAAGCAAAGTTACATGTAAAACCTAGGATCATAAGACAAATTTCATCTGGCCTGGATATTATCCTGGCTTCTTTCCTACAGGAACTTCCTACAAATTTTGGATAAGAACTCAAAATTAAAATGGTTAAGACAAAACAAAAAACCCAGAACATACTAGAGGGAAAAAAAGGATAGTTAAATGTGAGACCTCTCACCAGAAAAACAAACAAACAACACTGTTACAAAGCTAAGAACTAAAGCCACTTAATGAATTCCTGATCCCAGAAACCATGATAATAATAAACACTTATTTTTTTATATCTTTATTGGAGTATAATTGCTTTACAATGGTGTGTTAGTTTCTGCTGTACAACAAAGTGAATCAGCTATATGTATACATATATCCCCATATCCCCACCCTCTTAAGCCTCCCTCCCACCCTCCCTATCCCACCCCTCTACGTGGTCACAAAGCACCGAACTGATCTCCCTGTACTATGCAACAGCTTCCCACTAGCCATCCATTTTACATTTGGTAGTGTATATATGTCAGTGAATGCTTATTGTTTTAAGCTACTAAGTTTTAGGGTGTTTTGTTACACAAAATACCCTACTTGGTGATTAAACCATAACGTTTGGATTATCTTCTCTACTGCACAGAAATAATTTGCACCTCTATCAGATAAAAATCATTTGCATCTTAACAAATTTTCTTCAAGTTAGCATCTGGGCCCTAATCCATAATAAATAGTATATCAAACAAAGTTACATTCTCCTAGAAGAGTTTTTCAACCTCTGCACTACTGACATTTGGGTGTGTATAATTTTTTGTTGGAAAGGGGTGGGGGCTGTCCTGTGCATTGTAGGGTATGCCACTAGATGCCAGTAGTACTGCCTCCAGGGCTTCCCTGGTGGTGCAGTGGTTGGGAGTCCTCCTGCCGATGCAGGGAACACGGGTTCGTGCCCCGGTCTGGGAAGATCCCACATGCTGCGGAGCGGCTGCGCCCGTGAGCCATGGACGTTGGGCCTGCGCGTCCGGAGCCTGTTGCTCTGCAGCGGGAGGGGCCAACAGTGAGAGGCCCGCGTGCCGCAAAAAAAAAAATGCCTCCAGATATTTCCAAATGTCCTCTTTGGGACAAAATTGCTCTTGTCTGAGAACCACTGCTCATGCATCAGAATCATGTGGAGGTCTTGCTCAAGCACAGATTGCAGGACCCCATCCACAGAGTTTCTGTCAGGGTGGGGAGGGCCTGAGAACTTGCATTTCCAATGAGTTCCCAGGCAGTGCTGAGTGCTGATGCTGTTAGTTGAGTACTGCATTTGAGAATTGCTGCTCTAGGAAGTCAGCTAACTCTTTAAGCCGCTCTTTAGACACTGCTCTAGAATGACATCCAAAGGACAGTGCAGCCATCTTTTGCCTTATTTCCAGTTTCTGGATGACTTTTCTTACTAATTCTTTCTAAAGAAATATAAGGTGAATGCAGTTCTACATAGTTATAAAGGTAAACACTGGAACAAAACTCTAAATCTTTCTAAATATCAGAATAAATACAAAAACCAAAACAAAGAGATTCTCTGTGACTTGTTATAAAAGTAGAAAACAGAACCTAAAATAAGACAGAACTAAGTTCAAACATATCTGTCATATAAATATAAATGGGCTGAACTCAATGATTTTTTAAAAAGATTCTTGGACTGATAACAAAGAAAAATTCAATTCTATGATGTGTACATGAGACTTCACATGAGTGATTCAGATGGTTAAAAAAAAATAGGCAAAGATATAATGGGCAAATGCAAAGAGAAAACACTAGTCATAAATATAATATCATACAAAATTAAATTCAAGGCAAAAGGCACAAAAAGAGACAAAGGCAGGCTGATTTTTAATGCTAAAGGATACAATTCACAATGAAAATTTAATAATTGAGTATTTTTGCTCCAAATTACAGAGCATCAACATTTATAGAACAGGAACTAAAGGCAATTCAAGGAGAAATACACAGAAATATATTAATGGCATAAGGCATTTATTTTCACCTTACTCAGCACATGATATACCGAGCACCAAGTACACAAAAAATAAGTTGCTAGACCTGTGCCATCTAGTACAGTAGCAACTGACCACATGTGGTTATTGAGCACTTGAAATGTGGTAAGTCCAAATTGTGGTGTGCTCTATGTATAAAATGTGTCAGATTTCAAAGACAGTGCACAACAAACAAGGTAAAATATGTCATTAAGAAATTTTGTACATTGATTATATGTTGCAATGATAACATTTTGATATAATGAGTTAAAATTATTTTTAATAATATATTTTATTCACTTTCTTAACATAGCTACTGTAAAATTGTAAATTGCATATGTGACTTGTGTTATATCTCACGTGGATAGTGCTGCTCCAGAAGAACTAAAAAATCAACAAGGTAAATCTAAATAATTGAAACAGCTAATACATATATAGTGGTTATTTCATTCTAGACACTGTTCTAAATGCTTTGCATATATTAATCCATTTAATCCTTACAACAACACTTAGAGGTAGATGTAATCATTATAGCCATTTTACAATGCGGAAACTGAGGCATAGAGAAGTTAAGTAATTTGCCTAAGATTCCAGTAATGAATCTGGGATTTTGATCCTGTTAGTCTGGCTTCAGAGTCTGTACTCTAAACCATGATGTTAAAAATTGATATATATACAGGGAGGAGCTTCAAGATGGCAGAAGAGTAAGACGCGGAGATCACCTTCCTCCCCACAGATACACCAGAAATACATATACACGTGGAACAACTCCTACAGAACACCTATTGAATGCTGGCAGAAGACCTCAGACCTCCCAAAAGGCAAGAAACTCCCCACGTACCTGGTAGGGCAAAAGAAAAAAGATTAAACAGAGACAAAAGGATAGGGACGGGACCTGCACTGGTGAGAGGGATCTGTGAAGGAGGAAAGGTTTCCACACACTGGGAAGCCCCTTCGTGGGTGGAGACTGCAGGTGGCGGAGGGGGAAGTTTCGGAGCCACAGAGGAGAGAGCAGCAACAGGGGTGCGGAGGGCAAAGTGGAGAGATTCCCGCACAGAAGATCGGTGCCGACCACCACTCACCAGCCCGAGAGGCTTGTCTGCTCACCCGCCGGGGCAGGCTGGGGCTGGGAGCTGAGGCTCGGGCTTCGGAGGTCGGATCGCAGACAGAAGACTGGGGTTGGCTGCGTGAACACAGCCTGAAGGGTCTAGTGCGCCACAGCTAGCCGGGAGGGTGTCTGGGAAAAAGTCTGGAGCTGCCGAAGAGGCAAGAGACTTTTTCTTGCCTCTTTGTTTCCTGGTGCGCGAGGAGAGGGGATTAAGAGCGCTACTTAAAGGAGCTCCAGAGACAGGTGCGAGCCGCAGCTATCAGCGCGCACCCCAGAGATGGGCATGGGACGCTACGGCTGCTGCTGCCGCCACCAAGAAGCCTGTGTGCGAGCACAGGTCACTATCCACACCTCCCCTCCTGGGAGCCTGTGCAGCCTGCCACTGCCAGGGTCCCGTGATCCATGGACAACTTCCCCGAGGGGAACACACGGCGCACCTCAGGCTGTTGCAACGTCACGCTGGCCTCTGCCGCCCGCAGGCTCACCCTGCACTCTGTACCCCTCCCTCCCCCGGGCCTGAGTGAGCCAGAGCCCCCGAATCAGCTGCTCCTTTAACCTCGTCCTGTCTGAGTGAAGAACAGACGCCCTCAGGAAACATACACAAAGAGGCAGGTCCAAATCCAAAGCTGAACCCCGGGAGCTGTGCGAACAAAAAAGAGAAAGGGAAATTTCTCCCAGCAGCCTCAGGAGCAGCGGATTAAATCTCCACAATCAACTTGATGTACCCTGCATCTGTGGACTAACTGAATAGACAACGAATCATCCCAAATAGAGGAGGTGGACTTTGGGAGCAACAATATATATATATATATTTTCCCTTTTTCTCTTTTTGTGAGTGTGTATGTGTATGCTTCTGTGTGAGATTTTGTCTGTATAGCTTTGCTTTTACCATTTGTCCTAGGGTTCTGTCTGTCAGTTTTTTGTTTTTGTTTTTTTTACTTTAAAAACTTTTTTCTTAATAATTATTTTTTATTTTAATAACTTTATTTTATTTTACTTTATGTTATTTTATCTTCTTTCTTTCTTTCTTTCTTTTCTCCCTTTTATTCTGCACCGTGTGGATAACAGGCTCTTGGTGCTCCAGCCAGGCGTCAGGGCTGTGCCACTGAGGTGGGACAGCCAAGTTCAGGACACTGGTCCACAAGAGACCTCCCAGCTCCACATAATATCAAACAGTGAAAATCTCCCAGAGATCTCCATCTCAACACCAACACCCAGGTCCACTGAATGACCAGCAAGCTACAGTGCTGGACACCCTATGCCAAACAACTAGCAAGACAGGAACACAACCCTATCCATTAGCAGAGAGCGTGCCTAAAATCATAATAAGGCCACAGACACCCCAAAACACACCACCAGACGTGGACCTGCCCACCAGAAAGACAAGATCCAGCCTCATCCACCAGAACACAGGCACTAGTCCCCTCCACCAGGAAGCCTACCCAACCCAGTGAACCAACCTTACCCACTGGGGGCAGTCACCAAAAACAATGGCAACTATGAACCTGCAGCCTGCAAAAAGGAGACCCCAAATACAGTAAGTTAAGATAAATAAGAAGACAGAGAAACACACAGCAGATGAAGGAGCAAGGTAAAAACCCACCAGACCTAACAAATGAAGAGGAAATAGGCAGTCTACCTGAAAAAGAATTCAGAATAATAATGATAGTAAAGATGATCCAAAATCTTGGAAATAGAATGGAGAAAATACAAGAAACGTTTACCAAGGACCTAGAAGAACTAAAGAGCAAAAAAACAGTGATGAGCAACACAATAAATGAAATTAAAAATTCTCTAGAAGCGATCAATAGCAGAATAACTGAGGCAGAAGAATGGATAAGTGACCTGGAAGACAAAATAATGGAAATAACTACTGCAGAGCAAAATAGAAAAAAGAATGAAAAGAATTGAGAACAGTCTCAGAGACCTCTGGGACAACATTAAACACACCAACATTCGAATTATACGGGTCCCAGAAGAAGAAGAGAAAAAGAAAGGGTCTGAGAAAATATTTGAGGAGATTATAGTTGAAAACTTCCCTAATATGGAAAAGGAAATAGTTAAGTCCAGGAAGCACAGAGAGTCCCATACAGGATAAATCCAAGGAGTAACATGCCAAGACACATATTAATCAAACTATCAAAAATTAAATACAAAGAAAACATATTAAAAGCAGCAAGGGAAAAACAACAAATAACACACAAGGGAATCCCCATAAGGTTAACAGCTGATCTTTCAGCAGAAACTCTGCAAGCCAGAAGGGAGTGGCAGGACATATTTAAAGGGATGAAGGAGAAAAACCGGGCCAAATCCAAAGCTGAACCCCGGGAGCTGTGCGAACAAAAAAGAGAAAGGGAAATTTCTCCCAGCAGCCTCAGGAGCAGCGGATTAAATCTCCACAATCAACTTGATGTACCCTGCATCTGTGGACTAACTGAATAGACAACGAATCATCCCAAATAGAGGAGGTGGACTTTGGGAGCAACAATATATATATATATATTTTCCCTTTTTCTCTTTTTGTGAGTGTGTATGTGTATGCTTCTGTGTGAGATTTTGTCTGTATAGCTTTGCTTTTACCATTTGTCCTAGGGTTCTGTCTGTCAGTTTTTTGTTTTTGTTTTTTTTACTTTAAAAACTTTTTTCTTAATAATTATTTTTTATTTTAATAACTTTATTTTATTTTACTTTATGTTATTTTATCTTCTTTCTTTCTTTCTTTCTTTTCTCCCTTTTATTCTGCACCGTGTGGATAACAGGCTCTTGGTGCTCCAGCCAGGCGTCAGGGCTGTGCCACTGAGGTGGGACAGCCAAGTTCAGGACACTGGTCCACAAGAGACCTCCCAGCTCCACATAATATCAAACAGTGAAAATCTCCCAGAGATCTCCATCTCAACACCAACACCCAGGTCCACTGAATGACCAGCAAGCTACAGTGCTGGACACCCTATGCCAAACAACTAGCAAGACAGGAACACAACCCTATCCATTAGCAGAGAGCGTGCCTAAAATCATAATAAGGCCACAGACACCCCAAAACACACCACCAGACGTGGACCTGCCCACCAGAAAGACAAGATCCAGCCTCATCCACCAGAACACAGGCACTAGTCCCCTCCACCAGGAAGCCTACCCAACCCAGTGAACCAACCTTACCCACTGGGGGCAGTCACCAAAAACAATGGCAACTATGAACCTGCAGCCTGCAAAAAGGAGACCCCAAATACAGTAAGTTAAGATAAATAAGAAGACAGAGAAACACACAGCAGATGAAGGAGCAAGGTAAAAACCCACCAGACCTAACAAATGAAGAGGAAATAGGCAGTCTACCTGAAAAAGAATTCAGAATAATAATGATAGTAAAGATGATCCAAAATCTTGGAAATAGAATGGAGAAAATACAAGAAACGTTTACCAAGGACCTAGAAGAACTAAAGAGCAAAAAAACAGTGATGAGCAACACAATAAATGAAATTAAAAATTCTCTAGAAGCGATCAATAGCAGAATAACTGAGGCAGAAGAATGGATAAGTGACCTGGAAGACAAAATAATGGAAATAACTACTGCAGAGCAAAATAGAAAAAAGAATGAAAAGAATTGAGAACAGTCTCAGAGACCTCTGGGACAACATTAAACACACCAACATTCGAATTATACGGGTCCCAGAAGAAGAAGAGAAAAAGAAAGGGTCTGAGAAAATATTTGAGGAGATTATAGTTGAAAACTTCCCTAATATGGAAAAGGAAATAGTTAAGTCCAGGAAGCACAGAGAGTCCCATACAGGATAAATCCAAGGAGTAACATGCCAAGACACATATTAATCAAACTATCAAAAATTAAATACAAAGAAAACATATTAAAAGCAGCAAGGGAAAAACAACAAATAACACACAAGAGAATCCCCATAAGGTTAACAGCTGATATTTCAGCAGAAACTCTGCAAGCCAGAAGGGAGTGGCAGGACATATTTAAAGGGATGAAGGAGAAAAACCTACAGCCAAGATTACTCTACCCAGCAAGGATCTCATTAGATTTGATGGATAAATTAAAACCTTTACAGACAAGGAAAAGCGAAGAGAATTCAGCAGCACCAAACGAGCTTTACAACAAATGCTAAAGGAACCTCTCTAGTCAGGAAACACAAGAGAAGGAAAAGACCTACAATAACAAACCCAAAACAGTTAAGAAAATGGTAATAGGAACATACATATCGATAATTACCTTAAATGTAAATGGGTTAAATGCTCCAACCAAAAGACATAGACTGGCTGAATGGATACAGAAACAAGACCCATATATATGCTGTCTACAAGAGATCCACTTCAGACCTAGGGACACATACAGACTGAAAGTGAGGGGATGGAAAAAGATATTCCATGCAAATGGAAATCAAAAGAAAGCTGGAGTAGCAATTTCCATATCAGACAAAACAGACTTTTAAAAAAGACTATTACAAGAGACAAAGAAGGACACTCCATAATGATCAAGGGATCAATCCAAGAAGAAGATATAACAATTGTAAATACTGATGCACCCAACATAGGAGCACCTCAATACATAAGGCAAATACTAACAGCCATAAAAGGAAAAATCAACACTAATACAATCATAGTAGGGGACTTTAACACCCCACTTTCACCAATGGACAGATCATCCAAAATGAAAATAAATAAGGAAACACAATCTTTAAATGATACATTAAACAAGATGGACTTAATTGATATTTATAGCACATTCCATCCAAAAACAATAGAATACACATTCTTCTCAAGTGCTCATGGAATATTCTCCAGGATAGACCATATCTTGGGTCACAAATCAAGCCTTGGTAAATTTAAGAACATTGAAATTGAATCAAGTATTTTTTCTGACCACAATGCTATGAGACTAGATATCACTTACAGGAAAAAAATCTGTAAAAAATACAAACACATGGAGGCTAAACAATACACTACTTAACAACCAAGAAATCACTGAATAAATCAAAGAGGAAATCAAAAAATACCTAGAAACAAATGACAATTAAAACACAATGACCCAAAACTTATGGGATGCAGCCAAAGCAGTTCTAAGAGGGAAGTTTATAGCAGTACAATCCTACCTAAAGAAACAAGAAGCATCTAAAATAAACAACCTAACCTTACACCTAAAGCAATTAGAGAAAAAAGAACAAAAAACCCCCCAACGTTAGCAGAAGGAAAGAAATCATAAAGTTCAGATCAGAAATACATGAAAAACAAATGAAGGAAACTATACCAAAGATCATTAAAACTAAAAGGTGGTACTTTGAGAAGATAAACAAAATTGATAAACCATTAGCCAGACTCATCAAGAAAAAAAGTGAGAAGACTGAAATCAATAGAATTAGAAATGAAAAAGCAGAAGTAACAACTGACACTGCAGAAATACAAAGGATCATGAGAGATTACTACAAGCAACTATATGCCAATAAAATGGACAACCTGGAAGAAATGGACAAATTTTTAGAAATGAACAACCTGCCAAGACTGAACCCGGAAGAAATAGAAAATATGAACGGACCAGTCACAAGCACTGAAATTGAAACTGTGATTAAAAATCTTCCAACAAAAAAAGGCCCAGGACCAGATGGCTTCACAGGCAAATTCTATCAAACATTTAGAGAAGGGCTAACACCTATCCTTCTCAAACTCTTCCAAAATATAGCAGAGGGAGGAACACTCCCAAACTCATTCTACGAGGCCACCATCACCCCGATATCAAAACCAGACAAAGATAACACAAAGGAAGAAAACTACAGGCCAATATCACTGATGAATATAGATGCAAATATCCTCAACAAAATACTAGCAAACAGAATCCAACAGCACATTAAAAGGATCATACACCATGATCAAGTGGGGTTTATTCCAGGAAGTCAAGGATTCTTCAATATATCCAAATCAATCAACGTGATACACCATATTAACAAATTGAAGGAGAAAAACCATATGATCATCTCGATAGATGCAGAGAAAGCTTTTAACAAAATTCAACACCGATTTATGGTAATACCCTCCAGAAAGTAGGCATAGAGGGAACTTTCCTCAACATAATAAAGGCCATATATGACAAACCCACAGCCAACATCGTCCTCAATGGTGAAAAACTGAAACCATTTTCACTAAGATCAGAAACGAGGAGGTTGCTCACTCACCACTATTATTCAACATAATTTTGGAAGTTTTAGCCACAGCAATCAGAGAAGAAAAAGAAATAAAAGGAATCCAAACCAGAAAAGAAGAAGTAAAGCTGTCACTGTTTGCAGATGACATGATATTATACATAGAGAATCCTAAAGATGCTACCAGAAAACTACTAGAGCTAATCAATGAATTTGGTAAAGTAGCAAGATACAAAATTAATGCACAGAAATATCTTGCATTCCTATACAGTAATAATGAAAAATCTGAAAGAGAAATTAAGAAAACACTCCCATTTACCATTGCAACAAAAAGAATAAAATATCTAGGAATAAACCTACCTAAGGAGACAAAAGACCTGTATGCAGAAAATTATAAGACACTGATGAAAGAAATTAAAGATGATACAAATAGATGGAGAGATATACCATGTTCTTGGATTGGAAGAATCAACATTGTGAAAATGACTCTACTTCCCAAAGCCATCTACAGATTCAATGCAATCCCTATCAAACTACCACTGGCATTTTTCACAGAACTAGAAGAAAAAATTTCACAATTTGTATGGAAACACGAAAGACCCCGAATAGCCAAAGCAATCTTGAGAACAAAAAACGGAGCTGGCGGAATCAGGCTCCCTGACTTCAGACTATACTACAAAGTTACAATACTCAAACAGTATGGTACTGGCACAAAAACAGAAATACAGATCAATGGAACAGGATAGAAAGCCCAGAGATAAACCCACGCACATATGGTCACCTTAGCTTTGATAAAGGAGGCAGGAATGTACAGTGGAGAAAAGCCAGCCTCTTCAATAAGTGGTGCTGGGATAACTGGACAGCTACATGTAAAAGAATGAAATTAGAACACTCCCCGACACCATACACAAAAATAAACTCAAAATGTATTAAAGACCTAAATGTAAGGCCAGACACTATCAAACTCTTAAAGGAAAACATAGGCAGAGGACTCTATGACATAAATCACAGCAAGATCCTTTTTGACCCAGCTCCTAGAGAAATGGAAATAAAAACAAAAATAAACAAATGGGACCTAATGAAAGTTAAAAGCTTTTGCTCAGCAAAGGAAACCATAAACAAGACGAAAAGACAACCCTCAGGGGCTTCCCTGGTGGCGCAGTGGTTGAGAGTCTGCCTGCCGATGCAGGGGACCCAGGTTCGTGCCCCGGTCCGAGAAGATCCCACATGCTGTGGAGTGGCTAGGCCTGTGAGCCATGGCCGCTGAGCCTGCGTGTCTGCAGCCTGTGCTCCGCACCAGGAGAAGCCACAACAGTGAGAGGCCCATGTACTGCAAAAAAAAAAAAAGAAAAAAATAGACAAACCTCAGAATGGGAGAAAATATTTGCAAATGAATCAACAGACAGAGGATTAATCTCCAAAATTTACAAACAGCTCATGCAGGTCAATATCAGAAAAACAAACAACCCAATCCAAAAATGGACAGAAGACCGAAATAGACATTTCTCCAAAGAAGATTGCCAGCAAACACATGAAAGAATGCTCAACATTATTAATCATTAGAGAAATGCAAATCAAAACTACAATGAGATATCATCTCACACCAGTCAGAATGGCCATCATCAAAATATCTACAAACAGTAAATTCTGGAGATGGTGTGGAGAACAGGGAACCTTCTTGCACTGTTGGTGGGAATGTAAATTGATACAGCCACTATGGAGAACAGTATGGAGGTTCCTTAAAAAACTACAAATAGAACTACTATATGACACAGCAATCCCACTACTGAGCACATACCCTGAGAAAACCATAATTTAAAAAGAGTCATGCACCACAATGTTCATTTCAGCTCTATTTACAAAAGCCAGGACATGGAACCAACCTAAGTGTCCATCGACAGGTGAATGGATAAAGAAGATGTGGCACATATATACAATGGAATATTACTGAGCCATAAAAGGAAATGAAATTGAGTTGTTTGTAGTGAGCTGGATGGACCTAGAGTCTGTTATACAGAGTGAAGTAAGTCAGAAAGGGAAAAACAAATACCATATGCTAACACATATATATGGAACCTAAGAAAAAGAAAAAAGAAAAAAAAATGATCATGAAGAACCTAGGGGCCAGATGTGAATAAAGATGCAGACCTACTAGAGAATGGACTTGAGGACATGGGGAGTGGGAAGGGTAAGCTGTGACAAAGTGAGAGAGTGGCATGGACATATATACACTACCAAACGTAAAATAGATAGCTAGTGGGAAGCAGCTACATAGCACAGGGAGATCAGCTCGGTGCTTTGTGACCACCTAGAAGGGTGGAATAGGGAGGGTGGAGGGAGGGAGATGCAAGGGGCAAGAGATATGGGGACATATGTATATGTATAACTGATTCACTTTGTTATAAAGCAGAAACTAACACACCATTGTAAAGCAATTATACTCCAATAAAGATGTTAAAAAAAAAGAAAAGAAAAAATCATGTTTCTCAGTTTTATTGAAAATAAGTATATTGAAAAAAAAATTGATATATATACATATTAACTCTGTCTTCTGAAAACAGACTATGTCTCCAGTTCTATCTTCTTCAATGAAACTATCACAAAAATTGACCATATGTTAGGTCACAAGGAAAACATCAGTAAATTTCCAAAATTTGGAAATAATAGAGATAAAACTTTATCCTAATACTATAAAATTAGAACTTAATGGCCAAACCAGAAAAATAAAATCTCTAAAATCCAGAAATTAAAACAAAGCCACCTCTTCCAAATCTTTCAAACAACTCTTAAATCAAAGAGGAAATTGAAATTTAAGAATTTATAAGAAATGATCATGAAAACACTATACATACTTCCTATAGGTTCCACATAAGCACTACTCATAGGAAAAGTTAAAGTCTTAAATATATGAATACATTAATAGACAAGAAAGGATAAAAATAAACGACTACTTTGCTCAGATCTAGACTCAAAAAAGAAAGAAACGAAAACCTAGTTAAAATGGCTAATTTCTAGGAAAATACAATCTGCAAAAACTGACTTAAGAATAAAAAAGTGGAGCCGTTGAAAAGCTGCTTTTCAAGGTTATCATCAGACTCAAATAGTTCTACTAGAAAATTTTATTAAACTTTTAAAGTATAGATTAATTCAGTGTAACTTACATTGTTCTAGAACACAACAAAGAGTTCTAAAAACTTTAAAATGAACATAATATTGACACCAAAACCCAATAAGAATTGCCCCAAATAAGAAAACTGGAACAATCTCATTTATGAATATCAATGCAAACCTGAAATATTTTAAGCACAGTGCAAAATATGAAGGTTCATACCAGTATTTTAAGAATGGTGCAGTTTTCACTTATCTATGAATATGTGATTATGTTAATAAAATATAAACAGGAAAATTATATGACCATCTTAATAAATGCTAAATAAACATTTGACAAAATTCGACACATTTTGATTTTAAAACTTTTGAAAATAAAAATAGATTATAAAAATAGATGAAAACCTCTAAATGCGATTAAAATTTATCTCAACCACAAACCAGCAAGATACTTAGAAAACACTGTAAGCATTGTTACTAAAGACTCATCTAAGAAAAGAAGGCCTATCATCATTATTATGTAACATTCATTGCCTTTGAGAGGTGTTAGGTAATACAGAAGATAAAAAAGAAAACAGGAGTATAAATATTTTAAAGTTGGCAAAATAATTACTTTGAAGTAACCATATTGAGAAACTCAAGAGAATCAACTGAAAACTTACTACAAACTAAAAGAAAAACCAATAAGATAGTTGGGCATTAAATTAATAGACAGAAATAACTGTCATAAATACAGACAGTAATCAGAAGATAAAATAAAAGACCTCATATACAAGTGACAAAAATAGTTAAGATATCAAGGAATAAACTTAATAAGAAACAAGCAAGCTAAACTTTAAAATGCTCCCGAGAAACACAAAAGAAGATTGAAATGAATGGAAAGGTACCAAGTTCTTGGAGAGGAAGAAAACATTGTGAAGATCTCAGTTTTCTTCCAAGTGAACCTTTGAATTTCTTACTGCGAACCCCAAAAAACACAGAATTTTTTTTTTGCGTTAGCAAGTTGATTTAAAGTTCATAGGAAGAAAAACAAACATGAATAGCTAGGAAATATCTGAAAAAGAGCAATGAATGAATACTAATTAGCCCTGTCAGATATTAAAACATAAAGTAAAACAGTTTATCACAAGGGTATGAATCAATAGAAATAGAATAACAAGTCCAGAAATATCAATAGAAGAAGTAATATTGTAATTAAGTATGCACTAAAGTGGCCATCTCATATCATTTCAGAAAAAAATATTACTCAGAATAATTTGAGACAACTGGGTAACAACCTTAACATAAACTTGGATTTATTGCTCAAAACTTACACCACAATAATTTCCAAATAAATGAAAGACTTAAATGGAAAAATTATACCATATTATAAACTATGGAATAACTATTTAAAATTATTATCTTGGATTGAGAATGCCTTTCTAAATAGGACACAGTACCCAGAAGGCTTAAAAGAGAAGATTGATAAAACAGCTGTGTAAATAAATAAAAAGTCTGAGTGGCTCATCCCACCAAAATCTAGGTCCAAAGATAAACAAAAAATGTTTTAGAATGTATGAAGTCATATCACTAACAGAGCTAGTTAATATATAAAGAGCAACAAATGCATAAGACAAATTCAACATCCTTGTTTCAAATAAAACGGGCTAAGGAATTGAACAGATAATTCACACCAAAAGAAATCCAAAGAACTCATGAAACCACATTACCCTCCTCACTAAAATGAAATGTAACTTAAAACTACTCTGTGATAACAGTTTTCACTCATCAGATTCAAAAATTTCAAATACTTTCTTCACATGAATGTGGGGAAGCAGACATTCTATTCACACATCACTGCTGGCAATGTTAATTTGTGGAATCTTGATTGAAGACCATTTTGGCAATATTCATCAAAACTAGAATTGTATTTTCTTTTTGACTTAGTAATTCCATGTCTGGGAATTTATCCTAAAGATAATAGTGGTAAGAATACCAATAAGAGTAGCAGCAGCAACTAATACTTACAGCATTTACTGTATGTCAGGCGCTTTTCCAAGTAGTCTGCATAGGCTGATTCACTGAATCTTCGCAATAACCTGAGTTCTTACTGATAAGAAACCTGAAGCACAGAGAAGTTGAGTAACAGGCTCAAGGACACACAGCTGCTGGGGTTTGAAGCCTGGTGGAGCCAGGCTTCAAACCCCAGCAGTATATCTCCAGAATCCAGGCACTTGCTTGTGACCTCTCAAGATATGCTTGGACATAAGAGAAATACAAAGTGAACTAGGCTTTTCAAAACAGTATTGTTTGGGATAGGAAACAACTGGAAATAATCCAGTATCCATTCATAAAGCCTTGGTTAAATAAATGATTACTTCCACGTAATGTAATACCATTCAGATGTTAAAAAAAAGAAACTCTATGAATTGATATGGAAAGGTCTCCAAAATAAATATTAAGTAAAAATCAAGGTGAAAAACAGTATGTATTGCATGCCATCATTTGTGTACAAATGGGGAAAAGAATGAATATAATATATTTAATCTCTTTATATGTTTAAAATCTCTCTGAAAGAAGACACATGAACACACACACACATCCCCCTAACAAATTAGATGTCTGTGACAGTAGAACTGTGTGGCTGAGGGGCAAAAGTGAGATTTCTTTGAATAACTCTTTTCTACATTTTGAATTTTGATCCATGTATTACCTATTCAAAAATTAAATAATAATAATAATAAAAGAATGGTATGGACCCTCCTCAGGGTCTGTGTCACAGAGGAACAAATTGTGGCAAGGGTGAACAAGGGTGACAAATGCCTCCTTGCAGCAAATTCCTAAGAACGACTACAGAAGAATGCATAGCAACACATTTAATAAACACTTAAAGAAATAGAAAAATCATAGAATTGGTTATTAGCAGGATGGAGATAAGAACAGATTTTTTCAGCTCCTAATATAGTCCTCTTTCCAGTACATCACCCACCACTCTTATTTTTCCCATAGCTAAAATGACTTCAAAGGTGGTGTTCTATATACTCCAAATATAGTAGAGATTATATTTTCAAAAAGGGGCTGGTCTGGTGTATAACACACAGGGAGAGATCTCTCTCGTCCAGGATGATGCCCTAGTAATGAAGTATTCCTCAAAGCACACATGAAGACAGTTATCAGTTAGTGGTCTTTAAGCCTTTCTGCTCACCTGCATATTTTTAAGTTTATATACAAAATGTTTTATCATAAATTTAAATGTTTGTTTTTGGTAAAATGAAATGAGTTTTGACTGTGATCAGAATGCACACCTCATGACATGATTTGGTAAAATCTGTTCTAACTACCTTATTTAAGACATAAGGACCCCTGAATCTGAAAGAAGTCATTTAACATTTTATCCATGAGTTTTAATCCAATGTGTCTTAATAGACTGGTTTTTGTAAAATAGTCTATTTATATATTTAAAAGAATTCATATAATTAACCAATACTCTTTTGGGTGTTCTGAACTCAGAGTGTCCCTAGACAGGCCAGTTTGATCCTTAAGGGAAAATAAGTAAAAAGGGGTTTAAATGACTAGAATGCTTTGAATAGATTTTAAAGGAGGCCTCCTTGACCCAGTATTTTGAATGATCCTCTGTGATTGGGATCCAGAAGGTTTTATAAGAGGAAGATGTAGGATGTATTTTGGGATTTTTTATTTTTATTTTTGCAAAGTGGGAAAGCTTATTTTCTCAGCTAGTTTTGAGAAAGAGTACTTGTGGAAGATGAGGATAGAAAATGTATTCCTTTGCTAAAAGCAGTCCATTCAAGCAGCATATCCCTTGCAATGACTGTGTATTCTTACTTATACCATTTTGGAAAAACATTATGCCAAACCACAGACATCAACCTACCTTCTTATTTTAGCTTGACTTTGATGAAAACAAACTAAAACAGATGCTCACCTAGAGGGAACATTCAAAAGAGATATAAGAATTCTGTAACATGAGCCCACGAGTGATGAGTCTCCTAATCTTCAACTCACTCCCTTGGTTGTCCTTGATGATGCTGTTACAAGGCTGCTCTGTTCTACAGACACTAAATACATCGGGAAAGATTCTCATGTTAGACCAAAAAAAAAAAAACCTAAAAAGCAAAAGAATGCATAGAGGACTGTCCATCATAGATTCTGTATGTGTGAGCAGTTGGGATATTTTAGGCTGTTTTGAAGTTGTAGAAAAGAGAACTGAATGCTATGCACTTCTTTACAACATTTGCTCCAAACTTGAACCAGGAAGGGAAAAGAGATATTCTCCCTTAGGTACTGTTTAAGTTGTTCCTGAGTATTAATTACCTCTGTATTGATAATTGCTAAATACTGAATGCACATTACGTATCATACAATGTGGTAGGCACTTTACACAGATCATCACACTTAATCTGCACAGCTATTCTTTGAAGGTGGGAATTGCTATCCAGATTTTCCGATTGGAAGATTATTTATGGTTTAGCTGGTTAAGTAACTTGCTCAAGGGCACAGAGCTAGTGCACCAGAGTTCTGAATCCAGATCACCTGCCTCCATGTGCTCTAAATGAATTGTTAGGCAAGTATTTCTTGCAATCACCCACTGCTTTTGAATTTTAATACAGGTACACATTTCCTTGCCCTAGTTTGTTACAGAGCAAGTGCCTCTAGGGGAGGCTTTCCATTACTTTTGTTTTTCCATAGTGAGCACTTCAATAACTGGGTAAGAAGTTAATTGATAGCAGCCCTACAAGATTTTAAACGGTTATAGGTCATCATTGTTAATAAGATTATAAAATAGCCCTCGCTCATCCCTTTAGGTTAGGGTTTACTTTCTACTTGTTTCATTCAATTTTTTTCATTACTTTTTTTTTTTTTTTTTTTTTTTTTTGGCGGTACGCGGGCCTCTCACCGTTGTGGCCTCTCCCGTTGCGGAGCACAGGCTCCGGACGCGCAGGTTCAGCGGCCGGGGCTCACAGGCCCAGCCACTCCACGGCATGTGGGATCCTCCCAGACCGGGGCACGAACCCGTGTCCCCTGCATCGTCAGGCAGGCGGACTCTCAACCACTGCGCCACCAGGGAAGCCCTCATTAATTACTTTTTAAAAAAGATTTATCTATTTATTTTTATGGCTGCATTGGGTCTTAGTTGCGGCACATGGAATCTTTGTTGAGGCATGCGGGATCTTTCATTGTGGCGTGCAGGCTCTTTGTTGTGGCACACGGGCTTCTCTAGTTGTGGCATGCGGGTTTTCTCTTCTCTAGTTGTGGCGCACAGGCTCCAGGGTGCATGGGCTCTGTAGTTGTGGTGCAGGCTCTCTAGTTGAGGTGTGCCAGCTCAGTAGTAGCTGTGGTGTGCAGGTTTAGTTGCCCTGTGGCATGTGGGATCTTAGTTTCCTGACCAGGGATCGAACCCGCATCCTCTGCATTGTAAGGCAGATTCTTTACCACTGGAACACCAGGGAAGTCCCTTCATTAAATTCTGATAATTGAGAATTAGTTAGAATGAAACAAGTTTCTCTGTACTTTCACATTAGTGTAGTTGACCTGTGATTGGTCTTCTATACCACACAACTGGTCTCTATTGAGAGAGAAAGGATTCTGAAGCAGGTAAGCCTTAGGAGACATTAGAGATGGTGTTGGCTAAGGCCAAAGTAAGTGCTGGAAGCTACGTATAACGATGAGTAAACCTATCTGCTCTGAGGATCTGATGGCACTTTCAGACTTTTCCCTAAGAAAACTTGATAAATCCAAACCATCTTGTAAATGCCTCATAGAAAATAGCATTAAGTTACAGTGAAACCTAGATAGTTTTATTTTGAATTCCTAAAGAATTCTGCAGTTGACACTTTTGGGTTTTTAAGGATATTCAATCACTATATTTTCTTGAAAACTTCCTTGGCTTTTTGTAACCTTTCAGAATACATTTCACCCAGCCAAGTTTTATATTGTTATTTTACCGTGTCCTTCCCATCTCAGTGAAACTTCCAGAGCTAGTCTCAACTTACTTTCTCGCCTCTCATTCTTTCCTCAAACTCCAGAAAACTGGCTTCAGCATTTATTCTGAATGTGCTCTTGAAAAGGTCAGGAGATGTGGATATTTTAAAGACCAGGTTCCTTGAATCCCTGTAGCGTCTGGAATTGTTGGTTACTGAGCTCTGGAGCCAGATAGCCTGTGTTTGACTCCAGCTCCCCTGCTTACCAGCTACATGGATGTGGGCCATCTACTCAACCAGCCTGGGCTTCACTCTCCTTATGTGTGGAATGGGGTAACAGCAGTACCACATTGCTCTTGATGAAGAACACACCAACTGCTCTGGTTTACTTTTACTTCTGTGACCCTTCTCCATCACCCCTTAAATGATTATTCTCCAAAATTCCTTCCTTGGTCCAATGCTCTTTTTCCCCTCTTGAGTGATCTAATACAGAATCATTATTCTATTGAATGTTCCAATGCAAAAGTCACTGGCTGCTGATCATTCCCAAATTTCCATCTCCAGGCATCTTCTTGAGTTTCAGATTGAAATCATCACCACCTCTCCCACTCTGCATATACCTTTCCCACTTATTATATTCTGATTACAATTAATGGTATTGTCATCCAGTCACACACCCACACAAAACTAGAGTCATAATAAATTTCTCATTCTCACTCTAACCAATAAAGCACTATAATTTTATCTCCTAAATATTTCCTGAATTTGTCCTTTCTCCATCCCTATTATTATACTGTATTAGTTTAAGCTTTAAGCTTCTGTTTCCAATCTTTGCCCCCCCACCCCTGAAATCTACTCTCTACTTTTTAGCCAGTGATTTATATAGAACCCCAAACTGACCACACTACAAGCCTCAGCTTACTAAGGAACATAAATTAAGTCGAAGTTACTTAGGAAAGTATGTAGTGCCCTTTATTACCTGGCTCCTGCAATCTTTCCAACTTTTCCTGCCAACTTCCACCTCATATGAGCAATTCTGAACACAGAGCTAGGCTAGTACCCTGGTATAATGTTCAGTTTTTATCATGCTATGCTACAATGACCTATTTCTGACTCTGGCCCTGGTCATTTTCCAAGGCAGGGACTTTCTCACTTATCTTTGTGCTTCAAATGCCCAACATAGTGCCTGGAGTAGAGCAGGCACTCAAGTGTTTACTGAACTGCACTTTTCTTCTTCTTGAGGAAAGTATAACAACATAATTTAACAAGTACTGGTCATTTCCATAGATTTTCCTCCCAAATTTTCCCTCAAATTCTTGGGAACGTTAATTTTTTTTTTTTTTTTTTCTATTTCCACCCTAGGCTTCTTCATTTACATTTACTGAGCAGTGAATGATTTAGTATGGAAGTTCTCACGCCAACAGTTATGTTTATGCAACATCTTTAGCAACATAATTTTGCAGGTGACTCAAAGCACCCAAGGTGAATGAATGAGTTCAAACACTGACATGCATACCTGCTTCAATCAGTGATTTGAACCCTAGGAATACATTAACATATACAAATGTGGAAATGTAGCACTGAATAACACATAGCATTTCTAGTGAGTGTAATCATGTTAGTGACGATTGAGAAAAACAAGAAAAGCAGGGGAAAAAAGTTTTACATAACATTAGATACCCTGTGACAAATTTATTTTTTAATTTAGGTAAAAATAATAGTCCTTTCTGTTAAAAAAACAATTGAATCAAATATTATCCAAATTACCTAAGGGGGAGATGATTAAATAATACACACACATTTAAAATTTATTTTCAAAAGGATATAACATAGGCAAATAAAGTATCCAAAAAAGGTAGGCTGGCCACAACCTAAAAACATCTAAGTGTAAGAATGTAAGCAATTTGGGCAGTGGAAAAATTGATCCTTGCACAACAGAGGTTTGAACGGCAAAGGTCCACTTAAATGTGGATTTTTTTCAATAAATATAGTACTACACAATCTGCAGTTGGTTGAATGCACGATGCAGAACTGTGGATACTGAGGGCCAACTATGGGACTTGAGCATCCTTGGATTTTGGTAACCACACAGGTCCTGGAACCAACCCTCCACGGATACCAACGGAAGACTGTAGGTGAACTTCCAACTGCACAGAGGGTCAGAAATCCTAACCCCCACATTGTTCAAAGGTCAACTGTATATAGAAATGATTTTAAATGCTTTCCCTCAGCACGAATTTATTTAACTCTATTCCAGCTGGACATGATGAGAAGGAAGAAATTTCTACCTCTACCCCTCTTGAAGTTCTTGTGGCTGGACTAGTAATAAAATTGACATAAGACAGATTAACAGGAGAAAAATAAATTAAGATTTTAATTTGTACACACTGAAGTTTCACAGAAATGGAACCTAGCCAAAGTAGGCAGCTTTTATACTTTTTAGACAAAATAAAAGAAAATTGTGAGGAATTAACAGGATAAAGAAACTTAGGATTTGGGCACTTAATTAGTGAAAACTCTAATAATTTAGAGTTTGGGCTTGGGGTAGTAAATTAAAGAAGTTACAAGGTTTGTTTATACAGGCTTCTCAACCCGAATTCCCTATCTCCAGCAATAAGGGTGTCCTTCTATCTCCAGGTGCAGGGAGTGTACCTTTCACATGAGAGACTTATTTCTTGCTTTCAGTGAGGAAGAAAGGAGGGTCAGAGTGTCCCTCTTGCATCGGCCATTTCTTAAGCAACTTTAATTCAAAAATAGTATGCCATTGTGGTGTATTTTGGGGGTGGCCTGTCTGGAGCCCCAACAGACACTAGCTCAGCTTGGATCCAGAACAAGAAATGAAAATGATAGTGGCATACCTCTGATAATTTTCATAGAGACTGTTGACATCCTGTTCTAGTTACTGAGAGAGGAGGAAACAAAGCACTAACGAAAGGTACTGTCTCAGTCTATCTGTTTAAGAAATAATATTTTAAGAGTCCATATGTCAAAAATTCCCTCCTAAAAATTTTGTTTCTTGTTTCTCCAAGAAATTCCCACATTCCCTATGCCAGTAAGTCATTATTTTCCACAAGTAAAGTTATGAATGTGTAGAAAATCAACACTCTATACAAACCTAAGAAGTTTATTTTAGTACAACAAAACTAACCGGTGACTTGAAATATCCTCTTTCTAGAGAACTTAATATATGTCAAAGAGAAGAAACTAAAAGACAATTCTTTTACGGGTTTATAATGTGAAAAAAAAAGTTCTCATTTGAAGCAGAAAATAAAGTGCATTGTGAAGAAATGTATATTTGTTTTCTTATACATGCTCATGTATGAAAAGTAATCACATGAAAATCACATATGAAAAGTAATTCACTAACCATAAAAATAAATCAAAATTATATGTGTCAAAAGAATGAAACATATTCATTAAGTATATTGTGGAGTCTGAGGCTAGAAAACAGATTAAAGCAAATGCTAAGGTATGTGTTAAAACATTCTAAGATATCATTTTAAGATATGAAACCTTGACAATTTTATTTCTAACAGAAAACTCCTATACATACTAAACACATTTAACAGCATAAAGCAAAGAGACGAATATTTAACTTTCAAGACAGAACTTAAAATCTTTAATGATAAGTAAAAGTATGTTAAATTGTCTTCAAGTGTGAACATTTTAGAATGGTAAATGCCAATCAAAAAATCTAATAAACAGGTAAAATTAACAAAATGATCAAGGCTTTTTTTCAGCAATCAAAAGAATGCTTATCTCAACAGCAAACAGAATTATTTTTAATGGTAAGCTATGAGTTGATTCTTTACTCTAAAAAGCCCAATTTAGTAGGAAAAGGAAATACCATTTCTTTTTACAAACATATATTTATATTTTCAATTCACTTCATTCAAAATGTCGCTCATTCTTAGGAAGAATGGAGAAACAAATAAAAAAGCCCCCTAAAAGATCAGGGCCATTAATGGATCTTTGCCTAACACAACTGTGCAGCAACAGCTACACCTAGGGGCCACGGATAAGTAGTGAAGTTTTCCAGCTATAAAGTTATAATAAAAGGTAAATTTGGAAATAGCTATTTTTCAACTTACTTAAGGTTCTAGAGTAAGGGTTATCTTTCACTACAAATTATGTTTCAAGGAAACACTTGAGAATCTTTGGGGAACAAAGGCCTTAGTTCAGAAGCTTGAAGCAAGCGTCCTGAAGAGTTCAGTTTAAAAAAGTGGCTAAAATAAAACTCAAACCAAAGAGAGAACATACAAATATTTTATTGCTCACCTTTCACACAAAGCACACCTCCAGCCACTTTCTTTCACAGCTTGACAATATTTACGTGTACAAAAACCCAGCAAGAAGCGTCATGTAGATTTCAGTAAAGGTGAGTGTCAAATATCAACGCAGCCAGGCTTTTGTTTTCTGCAGCAATAATAAAGGGCCTCCTGCTCTAAGCAAAAATCTGTCCTCTTACTTGGTAGTGCATTTTTTCCATTACAAAAAAAGTCTCCTGCCCAAAGCAAACTAACTTGTATTTGCTGAGCCAGTGGTATTAACTCGTGCATAAAACAAATTTCAGTTTGCTGTTTCTTCTAGCAGATTTCAAGTAAAAATAAGGTTGAAGGAGGAACTTGTTTTGAAATGGATGCAGGTCAGTTTGAATTGCTATACTTAACTAAATGCCTACGTGTACTATAAGTTCACAACTTAGTTTGCTTTTATAATCTTTACGGATTTTGGCCGTGTTCAAGATTTTCAGAGTTGAGCATATGGTACAGTATTCCATCAAAAGGATAAGGCTACTGAATGTGCTATCTGCAGAAGAGCTCATTTAATAGGAACTGACCTCGAAGTTCTATCATGAAGCAAATGTTGCATAACCTCTCAGAATAAAAAGCCAATCAGGGCAGAACTGTGCTTGGAAAATAGGCATTAGAATACTTTAAGGAAAATACATATAAATGGATTGTTAATATGAGGAAGGTTTCCTAGTTGTAAATCTAAAAAAATCTAGGAGAATCCTCATTTTTCAAAACTGCATATTGAAAACATGAAAACTACTTACTCAAGTAATTTTGTTCAGAAAAATATGCATGTTCTGACTGTGGAATTAGTCTACTGGTCAAGTAAAGGCAATTTTAATTACCTTTTAAGAAATTCTTCATACAAAGGAGAGATACTGTATGTGTTTCTCAAATAAACAGCATTATGTAAGTCCATTAAAAAAAAACAAAACCCAAAACGAACAGTATTGTATGAAGACCTACAAATGCTTATGCCAAGCAGGAATCTGCCTGTCACCTGTGGTCTCACATTAACTCAAAAACAATGCTGGATTCAGGATTCTGAAACTAAGTTTCTATTACTTGAGCTCTAGCAAAATGTAAGGTTCTGTAGCCTCAACTAGTATAATGTCTGCCCTGTCCAAATCCAGAATGATTATACTGATAACCTCCATGCTGGAAGTGCTGTTCAAACTGTCCCCCCTGGTGATAATTCTGGCTCCCTCTTCCTCCCCAACCTCCTCCCTGGCCTGCACGTCCACCACCTCGGCCTCCGCGACCACCTCTCCCTCCGCGACCACTGCCTCGATCACCATGATGCCCTCCATCTTGGTATCTACTGTCCTGCTGATATCCACCACCCTGGTATGCACTTCCTGTATATGTAGATGTTTGGAAGCCACCATAACCACCACCCTGGTAGCCACCACTGTGGCCACCGTGATAGCCACCCGGCTGGAAACTGGAATCTCGGTAACTACCATCTTGGTAGCCACCGCCCCCTCCACTCCCTCCATCTGTCCAGCCTCCTTGATGCTTATTTCCTCTTCCTCCCCCTCGGCCACCATGGTCGTAGCCACCACGTCCGCCCCTCCCCCCTCCTTGTTCGTGACCTCCTCGCCCTCCATATGAGGCATGTTCATAACCACCTCTCCCTGCTCCGCGGCCTCCTGCTGGCTGCTGGGTGCCATCCTGCCTTTTCTGCCATGGTGGCATCTCCGGGGGTGGAGGTTCAATTTCATTGGGCCTACCTCCTCTGTCAGGAACCCTGCCCATCAACACCTATGGGATAAGAAAGACATTTAAAATTTTGAATTACTTTATTTTATAAACAGAAATAAATGTATTTGAAAGAAAATTAAAGGTACTCTCATCACCTTATTGATGGCACAGGCAGTCTTTTCTCTTATAGAGCCACTGCTTGTCCTTAAAATCTTTGACAAGTCTTGTCTTGCGGCCAAAAGGTGGGCAACAGAAATAGTACTTTTAGGAGATAAGACTGAGCGTTTTGGCTGGTAAACCTTCGCTAATTTTTCTGTCTGACTCTGTGAAAGAAAGTGTTCAAAGACAAATGTCAATTTTCAAGATGACATAGAAACATTGATATTAAATAAGATTTCCAAAACGTCTGATGACAATATTTACTAGGCTCCAGATGACAGAAGTTACATACTCACCATTGCTCCTATCTAGTGAAGAACTAACTTAAGAGTACAGCTTAGATAAAGCCCCTTTACCCCCGTATCCCCAAGGAATGATGCGGGGAGGGGGATATGGGGGTAAAAGGGCTTCCCTTTTAAAAGGACTGTGGGACAAAAAGGTTCCCCATGCCATTGGTCTCAGATCAAACACCTTCATTTTATCTATTTAAATATAAGAATGGAAACCCATTTCAACAATTTTGCTTTAATTTTCTCATCTGCTTACTATGAGATTAAAAAAAAAGTTACCCGTGACTAATTTGAACTAATTATGTTAACATCATACGTATTTCTTGCAAAAGTGATCCCCCCATGTAATACTTTCCTCTATTATAAATAATAATTAAGAAAAAGAGTCTACTTTAACCATTTAGTAGAAGTACATTTAATGCATGTGTAACATAAGACCACAAAAGATGAATGAGCAAAGGATATAAAGAGCAAGTTAGGGCTTTCCTGGTGGTGCAGTGGTTAAGAATCTGCCTGCTAATGCAGGCAGGGCGGGCTCGAGCCCTGGTCTGGGAAGATCCCACATGCCACGGAGCAACTAAGCCCGTGCGCCACAACTACTGAGCCTGCGCTCTAGAGCCCGCGAGCCACAACTCCTGAGACCGCGTGCCTACAGACCACGCTCTGCAACAAGAGAAGCCACCACAATGAGAAGCCCCTGCACTGAAAGGAAGAGTAGCCCCCGCTTGCCGCAACTAGAGAAAAGCCCGCGCGCAGCAACAAAGACCCAACACAGCCAAAAACAAATAAATAAATAAATTTATTAAAAAACAAACAAACAAACAAATAAAACCCCAGAACTGTAGTGTTAATGCCTTGGGTCAATGCACACCCATCAATCATTACATGCTTTTCTAGCTGAGAGTTGCAGGGTTTTGTTTTTGAAGTAGTATGTATTATGCCGAGAGTAAAATGATTGTTTTTATCAAAGACAACTTTAAGAAAGTACTGGTATTTCCTCAACAGTCCCAGAAGAGAACAGTTTATTCCTCATGTTACTACTGACTCACTGTGAGATCTTAGGCAAAACCTTCCATGTACCTGGCTCTCCATGTTTTTAGTTGCAAAATGAGGGGAGTTAAGACTGATCTCTAACACTAAGATACTGTTAACTCAATAAATATCTACCCTATCAATTTAGCAGCTAAATAGGATTATGCTATGGTTTAAAGATTTTAGGTGAAACTAATGTATTAGGAAGATAATTGGAGAACTAAAGAAAAACATTTTCTTAGTCAATTAAAATTCAGAGAAAAATCTACTTTTAAAAATGAATGCACTATTAAGGGAACATCAAATACTAACATATTTGGACCAACCTCCACATAAATTCAAGAATTAGTTCCATTTCAGGGTTCTAAGAAGGTCAAATTAATCAACTGCGCCAATTAATTAACACTTACTGATAAAATAGTAGATATTTAATAAATACCTGTTGAATGACCGAGACAATGGATTATCTTATTGAAGCTGAAATAAAACAAAGTCTTACCAGATTCTCCAATTCCCTATAAATGGATCATAATATTTGGTCCTCCAAAACCAGTATTTCTAATTTAATTAATTTATTTAATTAGCAAGTTAAATTGCTAGCTTAAAGTACAGTAAACAAATAATTGTAAAATTTATTATTTTTAGTAATTTTCAATACTCTCCTTTTCTCTCACAAATGGGAACTCCCAGTAGGGCTTATAACATATAGCTTTGTTGGAAAATATTTAAAAAATTGAAAAATAAATGTTTTTATTATTGCTGAATGGCTCAAAGAATTGCTACTCAGTAACTCACTAAAGAAAAACTCCTATGTGTGTCTCCTATGTATTTCTCTTATAGTCTCCACTGTATCTAAACTGGGCTAGGAATGTTTAAGGATCATTTCTATAAATACTTTGCTCTTTTAAGTGATATGTGTACCTTAGCTCTGTCAGACCAGCCAAAAGACTGGACAGTGACATCCAAACGTTTTATTAGCAGCTTTCTCCGAACTTCATATTCATTGGCTACGGCTTGGTTAATTGCTTCTATCTTTTCCTGAAACAAAATTAAAAAGACCAGTTAGAATTTAAATCTTCTTGACCCCCTATTCCAAAAGGGCAGAAACTGTATCTGTTTTATTCACAACTGAATCCCCAGCACTCAGCACAAAATGAATTAGGTTATTTAATAAATAGAATAAGAAGTTATAATAAACTAATGAAATGATAGGCTGTCTCAAAACATAATAAAGAATATGTAAAGTACAAAATTCTCATTTAGTTTTCCTATAATTCACTGTGTGAAGCTCAGCCCAGTGAAATTTTTGGCTTGAAGGCAACCCATTTGGCAATTAGAAACATGCATCATACTGAACTTCAATTTAATCAGCTGTGTGAAATATTTACAAATTATGAAAGAAGTGCTTCTAATCTTACATAAATAAAATTATTTTGGATAAATCTTAAGATTAACAAAAATGATTCTAAGGATGTCCACCTAGGAAACTACATATTAGAAAATACAACTTCAAAAACACAAACATAAATATCCTGAGATAGGTAGATGGCTCCTTACAAAGCTTACTCAGGATGATTACTACTCACCCAGTGGGCCGGTCCCATTGGCTTCTTCAATAAAGGCTTTCCCACATGATTAGGTGGAACTTTTGCTAATGTTTCCTTTAACTGACACAAAAACATAAATGAATGAATAAACAAATCTAAAAGTAAAACACATCCTCCTCATCTTCCCAATTCCCATCATATCTTGCCATCAAAAGAAGATTCCTGACAGAGGCAAAGGTGGAGGATGTTTTGAAATGTACAAGACCCACACAATAAAGACACTCACTTGACCCACTCCTCACGTGTCTATGGAAGCATGAGTCCTTCACTGCACCTAGAACAGTGCCTGACAACAGTGGGCATTCAATGTGTATTTGCTGAATGAATGAATGAACACACAGAAAAATATGGACTATGGATACACTGCTGCTCCGCTGTAGAGTTCAGCCAAATTTGTGCATCATGGCATCCATCTACCCCACAATGCAAATGTACCAATTCTTAGAGTCCAGCAGATATGCATATAGAGAATAACTCCACTATAACAAATATCATTCTCTTCTGTTCACTAATTTTTAATTAAAATTGCTTGTTCCTAATCAATTATATAAAAACTCTTAACTGTTGATAACATGTGGTATAAAATAATTCTGACTTATTTTTACATACTAGATTATATTAGCAGTCAACATATCTAGTTTGCCAGCTGAAACATGTAAGACTCGAAGTGACTGGATTAAAATCCCAAAATATTTACATCCTTTTCTGTCCAGTCAATGGGGAGAATGGTGGTAACATTTAATGATAAGGACCTTAAAATTAATTGCATCAAAGTTCAATGATAAAATAATTTTTAAATGGATGCAAGTCCTAATTCTTTTTACATTATTTCTAGTTTATTTCAGTTTATAAATCAAAGTGCAAAGTTTCCTTTTTGAAAAAGAAACATGCTAATACGTTAAAAAAAGACAGTAAAATACCAATTTCTCTTGAAGGTATCTAGGACTTAAAACCCAAAACTTATTTAGTAACAATCACTTAATAATATGCACATTAGGTTCCCATTAAGAGAAATTAACTTGCTTCATTTCAAACAACTGTAGGACTATGCCTTTAATACACTACAATCTGGTACTAAAGGTCTTACTTTTTTTTCAATCCCGCTGAAGAATTGGAACATAGTTATATTGGCTGGAGGTTTGGACATTCCTAGAGCAATACATATGCCTTTCAACTCTTGAAAGACCTCACTACCGCCTCCTTCTTGAGCTTTTTTTGGAAGAGTATTCACACAGAGCATTCTGGCAGCTTCTAGTTCTGAGATGAGGTATGCTGAAGTAAACAAAATAAGATTTCAAAATGAGATACAGCTACAATTAATAGTCATAAGTCTGGAGTCACAACTCTATAGACCTAATGATATGTAACTTTTAAAGCTGCAAGAATGGATAAAAACAAGAAAGGAAAACCATTTTTACCTTCAAATGACATAACATATAAACTGGTTCTGTAATTCAGTACTTAACCAATATATGTTTAAAGCCTGATTTAAAAGCAAGCAATTCTTTGAAATCAAAGGATCAAGGTAGATCACATCTTAAAATGTGGATTCTTGCATTTCACTATTAAGGAACCTCCAGAACAGGGGCTGGCATCTGTTAACAAATTTGCAAAAGGTGGCAGGCGGCCAATTTTTAGCAACAGTTAAAAAGTTATTATTATTATTATTTTTTTACTTCTCACAACTGATACACACCAGTGATGCAACTATCCTGCCCTCTTACCTTCCAAAATTCAGGTAGTCTGTTTAAGACCAGAGTGAAAGAACATTTTTTAGTAGTCAAAGCTTCACTTACAAGAGAAGGGGGAAAGGACTAAATTTCCAAACATTCCTTTTTCATGGTCTCCAGTAGCCTAAGGTCACCCTCCAGCTGTTCACAGAAAACCCTCTTCCATCTATATTCTTCTCAATATTCCCTTTCCTCCTATGTTCCTCATTCTCACCCCCTCCCCTGGGGGGGAAAAAAAAAACAAACCCCAAACTTTCTAATCATTTCTGGACAGAGTCCTTTTGTATCAATATCATCCCCCTTGTGTGTTGATTTCAGGCAGGTATTATGAGGGCTGCAATCTGCTTCAGGTAATTCAGTTGAAGGTATAAATATTCAATCTTATTACTTTAACCTTCCCAAGGATATTTAACTTGTTATAAAAGATGTTTAATAATCATTTGGATCTCAGGATTTCAGGTTATGTGACAAAGTGAGAACCTTCTGACAATGTTAGGAAGATAGTTTTGGAAAAAGACATTTTCTGGGCTCTTAGGCCCTATTATAAGTATAAAAGAATGATCAGCTTGAATATCTCATTTCCTACACCCAAGGTATAATGTGAGAAGTACAGGGGTCATAATTTTGGCAGATCATTTCTGAAAAGCTGCCAAGTCCTTTTCTAGAATAAACACAGCTAAGTTTCTGGAAAGGTCTTCTAAATGGGTTTGATAAAATCTTAACATGTTCCATATAGCAAACTGTATGAGTTAAAAGATCTAAACAGTAAAACCCCAATGTCATGAAAATAATCAACTTTTTGCAAATAAGGTTTTATTGGAACACTGCCACACTAATTCATTTACATATCATCTATGGCCGCTTACATGCTACAACAGCAGGGTTAAGTAGCTGTGACAGAGACCTTATGGCCCACGAAGCTGAAAATATTTACTACCTGGCCATTTAAGAAAAAGTTTGCCAACCCTTGCTCTAGAAAATCATATATTATATGATTTAATAAATTGGTCTCTAAATTTGGGACAACATAACTCAGGCATTCACAAAATTAGTTTACCAACACAATTACCATTGAAAAACATTAACTGTAACTGATGTGTTCAAAGTACCAGTAAAGGCACTATAGGTATTATACATAACAAACAAAAAAGATCTCTACAGACAATCTAGTTAGGAATAAAGAATATATGCATCAAAGACATCTGACTAATTATACCTAAGGGAAATATCCTAACAACCGCAAAGGCCAATGAACAGCCACAACAGTTCTGCACCTGATACATGAGAGTTTTTCAGACACTACAGACTATTAGAGAATAGACTATTCTATTTTACTAACAATTCTAATGAGGTTGGTTTATTTTCGCCCTCAGAATGCAATGTATTAAAAGATTCAAATCAGTAAGGTAAGGATGCTTGGAAGAAGCAAGTAAAATTATAGCATCGAGATGTGACAACTGATGCTTGGAAAGATGAGAAATATTTATACAGCGCGAAAAGAGAATGAGTATATGTACATAAATGCATACTAGCATGAGAGAGAATACAAACTAGGGAATATTTTCAAAAGGGGAAAGAGCAGAAGCAAAGATAAAGAGGAGGAAGGGAGCAGTGTGTATGTATGTACAAAGAATTCGAAGAGCAGAGTAACCTTTTGTTGATTTAGTCATGTAGTTGAGGAGCAAACAGTGTATTCTTGAAAAGCTTTTGAGGGATGATAGCACATTAAAATATAATTATGACCCTGAGTCCAAAATAATAACGTTCAGGACACTCGCTTAAGAAACAGGAAAGAGTTAAAGGCATTTTTATAATATTTATATTCCAAGTGGTTTTTATAAGTATCAGTACCAAAAAGACCAAACTCTGAGCTCTTTGGAAGAATTACGTATTCAGGGTCATTACTGAGCTTTCCACACAGCTGTTGTCTTCCTATGTAAGATAACATATTCTAAGTGCCAAATATCAGGTATTGGAAAGGAAAAGCAGTGCTACAAAGGAAGATTCAGTGAGTATACTGTGGCTGAGCCAGTTATTGAAATTATACAATTTGAAGGATAATGAATGCATGCATAAGAACTATATGCAGCAATATCAATATCTAAAGCAATAACTAACGTTTTGTGTCTATCCCCTGCCCCCATACCCACCCAGTAACAATCACTTGACGAAGGGGAAAATAAGAAAGTGATTTTGGAATACCTTAGTTCCTAAGTATTATGGCTGTGAACACACTTTTTTTTTTTGACTGAACCTTCAAAATTGGAGTTGCATCATTTTTCAGAAGCCAAAGTTCAGTTGTATCAGTTAACCAAAGTTTACTCTAAGCGTGTCTCAGAATGCTACAAAAATTCTGAGTTTAAGACTACTGGTAGTGTTTATTGGAGAGTTTATATAAGGCAATAAAATTTTTGAGTCTACTTATTGTTTCTCAGGGTAAAGAGAGAAATATTAGTTAGTATATTTAAAAAACATGGAACGAGAGAATTTTTCATAAAAATTTACTTCCCAGAATGATCAGTAAGTACAGGAACAATCCAAATAGTATTCCAGAAATGCTTACATTGTAATTTGACATATTTACAAACAAAACCAAAATCCCCAAACAATTACCCAGCCACAAAGAAATCTCAACAAAATACTTTAAATAATTACATTTACCATTTACTGCACCTAGAATGGTTACTGTCCTCAAATAAATTAATTAAAAAAAATCTTCATTATTCCCACAGTATCTTCCTAGTTTATTTTAAAATGTGTTTCTAGTCTAGAACACTGAGGTGTGGTGATCACACACTTGCATAACCCTCCAGCACTACTTTTGCTCATGTTAGGTGAAGCACAGCAGGCTGAACACCACACCAAATTTAAACCATAAAAGAGTAGCAATTACAAAACAACACTGCTACCAGCACATGGACCCATCATTAGCTTCTCAGTTAGAAATTTAACAAAGTTTTCTTTACACCCATTTATTAGCCATGGAAAACATAAATAAAAAATAATGACTACATTCTAGTAGCCATGAACTTACTGAGCAAAAGGAGGCAGTTCTTCTGAATGAGAAGGCGCTTGGTCACATCCCCAGATGTCAGTGAAAGATATGGACAGTTCATCTCCCCTAGTAGCCCACTCACCTCAAGCTGGAATTCTTCAGCTTCACTTGGGCCTTTTAAGAATTAAAATAATCTTATTTAATAAAAATTATTGTTTTCCCCATTGGCATAGTAATTATATATAAATTGAAAATTTTAATAGTATTTTCCTAATACAAGTTCCTGTCTCTTCTAATTCATCCTTTCTCACACCACTGCCAATTTGCTTTCTTAAACAGTTTTCATTAGGTTATTGCCTTGTTTGAGAACCTTTAATGGCTTCCTAATTTCTACCTCATCCAATCTAATTTTTTCTGTTTGCCTTTAAAGATTCCTCACAGCCTCTCTGCTTGCCCTTCCCAGTATATTGTTAGTAGTTCCTACTACATGTATATAGTAGTTACCTACAGCCTCCACAAATATTCCCTCTATTTGTGCCAGGCCAGTCTCCTCACTGTCCCAGGAATGGTCAGTCTCATTTCTACTTGCATGTCTTCACTTAAGTGACTCCTGGTGATTGATATGCCCTCTACTCTCTCCTCCTCTATCAAACCTCACCTATCCATCAAAGCCCAGTGGTCTTGCTCCTTGATGAAACCTTCCCCAGGGCCTGCTACACTCACTGATTTCCTTCCCCTGTGAACCACAAAGTGAAGTATTTAACTACTGTTCTAATCTCCAGTTGTTTCAGTTGTGCCTAAAATTCCCAGTTAGACTATATTTGAAGATGGCGAACATGATTCGTGTTTCTGTTTTCTCATAACGTGTCAAGTATAGCGTTTACTGGGTGAACCAAGGAAAAGCAATGCTCGTTCTTCTTTACTATTTTGATAGTTCTCTAACCAATATCACAAAGGGGTAAAATTTAACTAACAAACTTTGAGAGTCACTTGATTTGAGTCCATTTTCTCACCTATAAAATGGGAAGAATGTATTATCAATGTTTTGCAAACTGTGTTCCGTGAACTTCAGTTCCAAAGAACTCCGTTAGAGGCAGCCAGGGAGGAGACAACTATGTTCAAACTAGTCCCTCTCAACTTCAACTAAAACAGCCACACTTTTTACCTGTTTTATATTGAATTCTATAAGATGTTTTCATTTGAACAACAGGGCTCCTGGTTATAAACAGTTAACACCGTATAGGTGTTTTCAAGGGCACCTACAATCTCTGAAATGTTAGGTCAAGAGGCAGCGTGAAGAACACTGGCTCTCAAACTTGACTGCTGGGGACTGAAGCACTTACTGGTTGTGTGACCTTAGGCAATGTACTTAACCTTTGTGCTTCCTTCTTTAATGTATAAAAGAGTAATAAAAGCTGCCTGGTAGAGTTGCCCTGAGGTTTAAATGAGTTAACACTAGTAAAGTGCTTAGAATATGGCTAGTGCTCAGTAAGTATAAGCTGCTGCTACTACTGTTACACTATACTCTCCTTAATAATTAGAAATGGAGGCCGCTGATGTATACACATTAAATATACTAAATATGCAAGAGTGAGCTCTTCGAAATGGGATTCTGTGGGGGGAAAAAATGGGATTATGTGTATAGTTCTCCATAAGGGTGGAATAGCAGGTGGGCATTTTTCTTTATCTCCTGTTATGGGTTTACCTATGATAGGAGGGAACCAGGTAGTGGAGTATCAGATTCCAAGCTTTTGCCTCTTTCGCAGCATCAAAACTAGTGCTAAAGCAGTTAACAAAATTGGCAAATGTAAAACAGCTCTCAACACCATAAATCTGATGGTGCTGGATCTAGTTTTGATGCATCTAGTGATACATTCCTATGACACGGAAAGCTTCTTAATAAAGTATTCTTTCTCCCTATGTATAACAGAATTAGAATGCATTTACTTTGCATGCTATATGTACTGGAATTTGGTAGTCCTCAGAGAAAAACGCCCCAATTTCTAGTTCTAGCCACCAATTTAAGATCTCACAACTTTTTACAAAGAATGAAAAGTTCATATATACTTGTCTCCATTTTTCTGTGTCTCAGTAATAGGGTCTTTTCAACTTCCACAAATTTTTAACAGTTGTATGACTACATTCCAGTTTTTCAACTTCAGAATCACCTTATCTCTAAAAACAATGGAGGAGAAAAAAGCATTTGGTTTCTTTATAAATTTTTTTTTACATTTACAAAGAACTTGAAATTTCAGCTGTAATACTGATAATGTTCACTTGACAATACAAACTTTATTTTTACATTTTGCACCTAAAACTGAATGTTTACTTACTGTTAGTTGCTTGCACATTTTCGTCTAGTTTACAGAGCACTCTTAATTCAGACACCAACCAAGCACAGAGTTTGGTAAACTCAGGGGAACTGGCTCCAGCAGAGACTGCCTGAGACAGAGCGCCATCTTCTAACAATGGACCCTTGTAACTGGTGAGTAAGAAATTATACTTCAGAAGAATATAAAATCACATCTAATACATTACATCTTCTAACAATGGATCCTTGTAACTGGTAAGAAATTATACTTCAGAAGAATATAAAATCACATCTAATACATTACAGATACAATGTATTTACATTTTTATTTGTATAATTAAGCAATGGTTTAACAAAGATAAATTACAATGACCAGTCTCTAAACTTGCAAATATAAATAAACTAAACCATTAGAAAAAACAAGCTAATCCCCTCAAAATATGTGAATATTGAATAGAATCACATGTACTAAATTATGTCAACCTCTGTACATTTACTGAGAGCTCTTATTGTACAAAGGTTTACTTTCTTGCTTTAATTGAATTAGTATTAAAACTAGATTATAAGCGATAACTAGTTATACTATAGTTTACTATTTCAGAAATAAAACTTAGGTTATATTTTCTAGAAATTTTTCCAGAAATTAATTAGATTTGGTTTTTAATGATTTTCTTTAAAAGCAAAAGCTTTCCAATTATTCATTTATTTCCTCCTTCTATATTTAATGATAGTTAAGATTAGTAAGACTTACTAGTACCAGAGAAATTAAAGATTTAATTTAATAATTGAAGATTATTTAATAATTGAAGATTAATAATTGCTGGTGAGTTGATGTTTGGGTGAACCGGTGCAACTGAATCCCAATTCTTTGTAAGTGATTCAGATGTAATTTTAAAAAATTATTAAATGTTCAAACATTCATAAAAGACAATAGTAACAATGAACCTCAATCTAGAAAGTAGCTCAGTCTAGAAAGTAGCTAGAATTAAAGATTTTATCATTCTCAAGATAATTTTAAAATACATATTCTTCAGGTTATTTTATCTTCTTTTAAATGTTATATTGATAAAAGCACTTATTAAATATGATACATTATATGCTTAAGATAATTCGATATTTAGAGGTATAGAGATGTTAGAGAAATGATAACAGTCAATCCTTCTAAAATATATGTTTATATATTTAATGGGACAGAAGAAATCTCACACAAAAAATGAGATTATATATAGCCTGGCATCTAGATTCAAAACCACATATTATTAGACAGTGAAATAAAAAAACTAGGCCTAGAAATTTCTCCTTGTGTTACACATTTAAACTTTATTAATATATTCTACAAGTAATTACTGAATTCCTACTGCGTACCAGGTTAAAAATGAATGGTCATTTATTTCTAATATTTCACAGTAAATCCTTGAAAAGTACACGTCATTCAATTAAGGCTAAATTTTAATGAGTGAATGCCACCAAACTAGGCAGTTATGGGTTAAAATGTAGAGTCAAGTTTTCAGACTATCCATGGTTTACATTACAACCCATCTCCATGATTTATTTAACTAGAGTTATTATAGTAACAATGACTTTTATAGTACCCAAAAGAAGAAAAACATAGTTAACAGAGGATAAAAGAATGGGAAGAAATGGCATCCACCACCAATTGCTAAGGGACCTCTATCCATGCAGAATGAGTACATTTAAATACAGTTTACCTCCATCCTCTCTCTACTCCTCCAAGATTAATCTTAAGTGTCACTTCTTCTAGGAAGCTTAGGACTTGTTTGCTTTCTCAGTTTTCCTTCCCCATTTCCTGTCCTTTTCCTGGCCCTCCTCAGTTCTCCTCACAGCGTATTTTCACAGTGTGAACTTCTCTTCTACCTCACTCTGTACCCTTAAGTGCTCAGATCAACACTGTCAACAGAACAAGTGTTCATCAAGAATGTTTACTGAATGGTTTCATGTGTGAAATTTAGCAATTTAGTCTGAGAGGTCCACCAAAAAGACACCATTTTGCTGAATGTGACTATTACTTAGGCTCTCATCAAAGAAATAAGCCGCCTAAAGTCCAGAATAGTCATGACAATTCAGAGCAAGTTAAGAAAAGAACAATGATAATTCATGTTGACAAAAAAAGATGATAAGCACTACCATTTCCTTTCATAAAAATCTGTTCCAGGACAAGTTACTTAAATGGGCAGATTTTGGGAACCCAAGGTATCCTTTCCTGAAGAAGAAAGGTTTCCCCCAAAGGTTTCCATGGCATGGAAGAACCTCGAGGAAGGTTTTGATAAGGGACTTGTTACTTTATAAATATGGTTACCTAAATCTGTTTTTCTTTTCTTTCTTTCTTTTTTTTTTTTTTTGATACCGTACCTGTAGGCAAATATATAATCATAGTTTCTTTCTGGAACCACATTTAGCCCAAGAAATTCTAAGTTCTCAAGTTTTAACACAGTACACTGATCTGGGTGACCCAGTGAGATAAGAATCCCTATTTCCAGCTTCTAGATACTGATAAACTATGGTTGAGTTAACTGTCACGAGGAGAGACAAAATGCACAACAAATACGCAGAGACTTGGTGGGTGAAGATGCCCCTAAGGGTAAGGGCTAACGGTGGCTCAATGAAGGAGTGTCAGTCAAGGGAAACTGCCAGTGGTTCCCAGGAAGGTGGTGACAGGTTAGGTGCACAAGTGAGCTAGCGGGCGGAACGTATGCAGCGCACGGACTTGTGGCTGAGAGCAGCCTGGGCACATGCATACATGACTGGGCAAAGCAGATTTTTTTGAGAGTAGCGGGGTGGGGTAGGAGTAGGGGCTCAAAACAGGAGCAGGAAGTTTGGAGAACAAGTAGGAAAACAGAGAATCAACTTTGGCAACCTCCAGAGTGAGGGAGTAGGGCAGAAGAATGAGGCGCAAGGAGAGGAGCTCGGGGAGCGTGGTGGCGAGAACCAAAACCCAGACAATGACACGCATGACTGACAAACGCTGCGGGTAACTCGGCTGCAGGAAGCACAGGGGAGGCCTAGGGTGTAGCAGCTGGAGGGCCCCGACCCGGCAGGGCAGGCAGTGGACGTGGCATTGGGGTCCCGGAGCTACAGGGAGGCGACAGTCAGGAACCACGGGGTGCGGCGTGAAGAGGCAGGTGTCTCTGACTGGGGCGGAGGAGGAGTTCCCGGGGCGCCGGTAGCGTGGGGGTTTGGAAAACCCGTGCCCAGGCAGTCTTACCCGAGATCTTCCAACGACTCCAAGATGTCAGTCTCCATGAGGTCACACTCCATGCTACAGTGGTATTCAAATTTCCGAGTCGTCAGGCTCCCCTCTTCGCCGGTAACTCGTAAACTCACGCATGCGCTGCCTCCCCGGAACTTCCAAATCGACAGCTGGCGCCTCAGCCGCTGCACTGCGCATGTCTGGAGCGTGCGCAAGAAACTTGGTTCCGCCTGCCTTCCCGCCCCGGCCGGCTAATGGGTGGCCCGGAGACACCGTTTGCACATGCGTATTACTGAATAGTGAAGCTAGCGGCCCCAAGAAGGGCAGGAGGACTGGCTGCGTGGCAGCAGGGCGTGGGGACTAGGGGAGTCGGGGAATGCTTCTCCTAATTGGGTGTACGCATGTGCGAATCTTGGGGCGAGGCGGGCGGGGTAGGATCGTCGTGGGTGGGGAGGGTCGTAACATTTGGGTGGGTGCTGGCTGTGAAACTGACTCTCGGGAGCTCAGTCACCCGAGTGGGTGTCTGCAGCCTGCTGGCATGTTGTACCTTTAGCTGTCGGTTATGGAGAAAGGGGAAATTCGTGCGCTCCGGTCTAATTCTTTAGCCCAGGGGTAGACGGGCCAAATGCGGAAAATGGCCGATAACATGCCGTTGTATTTCCTTGTGGCTGTAGTATCTGTATTTCAGGGTTAGGGAGGAGTCAACTTTCCCTTTACACGAATGTACTCATTAAGTTGTTTCATTCCTTCCCTTTACATTCTTTACTTTGCACCTTAAGCCCTTCCCAGACACTAAGCATCTTATTTTAAAGGGGGAACGGAGGTAAGAGGAGGTTTTCACTCCCTATCAATCTCAAATAGAATAGATTTAAGTTCACGCAGTTTACAGAGTAAATAAATTTTTGTTATACCGTTGTTGATTTGGCAATATTTGGCAGGGTGTGACACTTGGTTCACGACGGGTTGTGGTTTCTTTGCAGTTATTGGCTGGGTATGTGCTTAGAAATTATTGAAAAAATGAGAAAAATTGTTTTCAAACTGATGGCATATTTAGAAAATTATATTTAACTATAAATTGGTATATGCTGCACTATGTAGACATTTTTTAAAGAGTTTTCACATTGATACCAGTAGATTTAATTTTGTAGTTCTCATTTTCGTGTCTAATGGATAAATGCTCCCTATCCTTAATAGTACCTTTTAAAATTCCTTATTTTGCGCCATCTGGAATGGGGGGAAGGAATTAATATTTATTATGTACCTAGTGTGTGCTTGACATAGTATTACTTCCTTGATCGACATTTTATGCAAGCACCATAAGGCTGTGTAAGTATTACTCCCATTTTGCAGATGAGGACACTAAGGGCTCAGTGGCTTAATGGTCTGTAAAAATGGTAAGGCCAATAAGGACCTGGCTCTTGAGACTGAGGTATCTCTAAATCCGTATTTCTTCTTATCTGACTAGTCAAATGAGGATTTATAAGCAGGATATGAAAAGATAGGAATATCTAGCTAGTTGAATAAACAACTTATTCAACTTATGTATGCTGGTATATCTTGTGTATAATTACCTTACAATAAAAATGGAATAATTATTCTCATAGGGTTGTTGAAGGTGCTAAACAAAAAGTAATTCTTAGTGCAAAATCAATTTGCGGGGGGGAGTTTTCATTCTTGACTCACTTTTCATTGTAAGTTATAGTATTTGTGAGTGAACAAATGGTGACTCCCCTAAATATATTATTCTTCTCTACCTAATGCAAATTATTAGAGTAAATGGAGCGTAGCCAACACAAAGTTTTTTTTTATTATTTAAAATAATTCTATAAAGGACTACTGCAATGAAATCAATGCTTTTAAAAGTAAATATTGCCATCATTTCTATAGGATCTACTAGGAATCATTTGCATTTTGTTTTGAAATTTTTTTTTTTTTTTTTTTGTATTGTAACCTGGATATCTAAAGACCTTATTCAAGCTGAATTATATGAAAAAAACTCTGATCTGGGAGTTAGGAACCCTGGTTTTTGCCTCAGTTCAATATAAGAAAGAGCTTTCTAACACTTAGAGTTGTCTAAAGTCCATCAGATTATCTTTGAGAGATGAGTTTTCTGTTTAGGTGTTCAACTAGAAATAATGAGTAATCTTAGTTTACAGTCCAGCCTTTCCAAATATTCTTGTAAAGAGTAAAGAGAAAACGTTTTATACTTGTGAAAAAAATGTAATGGAGAAAATTGAAATGAAAATGACTTTAGTTTTCAGAGGAACATCTTTTATGTCATAGCCTTAAAGAGGATTATAGGCAAAGTTTTGAATTGTGTAGTAGTTAAATTTTTATGCAGCTGAGATTCTTAAGAAAGTTACTTCTAAAATTCATAGAAGGGTAATTTTTTAAATGGCAAGTAAGTTGGTACAAACTTGAATATAAGATTTGTCATTTGTCATAGAATGGTTTCTCAAAGTTGATTAAATGGGCACCTAAAATAAATAATTTTTTCCTCAATTAAAAGTCTGAAAAAATATATAGGGACTTCCCTGGTGGCGCAGTGGTTAAGACTCCATGCTCCCAATGCAGGGGGCCCAGGTTCGATCTCTGGTCAGGGAACTAGATCCCACATGCATGCAGCAACTAAGAGTTCGCATGCCACAACTAAGGAGCCTGCAACTAAGACCCAGTGCAACCAAAATAAATAATAAAATAAATAAATATTAAAAAAATATATATATATAGCACTTTCCAGTTTTAATGAATTTGCCCTTAGAATGACTCTCCAACAAGGAGAAAGTAAGAAAGACCCTAGATTTGCTCATGTTGCTCATGAAATTAAAGTTTGTGTATGCTACTAAAGTCCTTTTAAGCTTGCATAGTGAAAACAGTACTTTTTCCTCCCTAAATATTAGCATGTAGAATTAATCTTGTAGGGTCTCAAATACTCTTATAGGCATGCGTCGGAGAGGTTGCAGGTTTGGTTCCAGACCATGGCAATAAAGTGGATATTACAATAAAGAGAGTCACATGAATCTTTTGGTTTCCCAGTGCATATAAAATGTATGTTTACACCATACTGTAGTCTATTAAGTGTGCAATAGCATTATACCTTAATTTAAAAATACTTTATTGCTAAAAAATGCTAACCATCATCTGAGCATTCAGCAAGTCATAATCTTTTTGTTGGTGGAGGGTCTTACCTTGATGTTGATGGCTGCTGACTAATCAGAGTGGTGATTGCTGAAGGTTGGAGACCTGTGGCAATTTCTTAAAGTAAGACAACAAAAAAGTTTGCCACATCAACTGAATCTTCCTTTCACAAATGATTTCTCTGTAGCATGTAATGCTGTTTGATAGCATTTTACCCACGGCAGAACTTCTTTCAAACCTGAAGTGTATTGTTTCAAACCTTGTCATTGCTTTATAAACTAAGTTTATGTAATATTCTAAATCATTTATTGTCATTTCAGCTATCTTCACAGTCTTTACCAGAAGTAGATTCCATCTCAAGAAAACACTTTACTCATCCATAAGAAGCAACTCCTCATCTGTTAAAGTTTTATCATGAGATTGTAGCAATTCAGTCACATCTTTGGGCATCATTTCGAATTCTAGTTCTCTTGCTGTTTCCACCACATCTGCAATTACTTCCTCCACTGAAGTCTCGAACCCCTCAAAAGTCATCCATGAGGGTTGGAATCAACTTCTTCCAAACTCCTATTCATGTTGATATTTTGACCTCTTGCCATGAACCACAAATGTTCTTCATGGCATCTAGAAGGGTGAATCATTTTCAGGATGTTTTCACTGTACTTTGCTCAGATCCACCAGAGGACTTACTACTTAAGGCAGCTACAGCCTTACAAAAATGTATTTCTTCAATAATAAGACTTGAAAGTTGAAATTACTCCTTGATCTATGGGCTGCAGAATGGATATTGTGTTTGCAGGTATGAAAACAACATTCATCTTATTGTACATCTCCATCAGAGTTCTTGGGTGACCAAGTTCGTTATCAATAAGCAGTAATATTTGGAAAGGAATCTTTTTTTTTTTTCTGAGCATTAAGTCTCAACAGTGGGCTTAAAATATTTAGTAAACCATGTTGTAAAGAAATGTACTGACATCCAGGCTTTGTAATTCCATTGATAGAGCACAGGCAAAGTAGATTTAGCAAAATACTTAAGGGCCCTAGGACTTTTAGAATGGTAAAAGAGCATTGGCTTCATTTTAAGTCACCAGCTACCTTAATCACTAACAAGAGAGTCAGCCTGTCCTTTGAAGCCTTAAAGCCAGGCACTGACTTCTCCCTAGCTATAAAAGTCTTCTGGCATCTTCTTCCAGTAGAAGCCTGTTTCCTCTACATTGAAAATCTGTTGTTTATGGTAGCTACCTTCATGAATTACCTTACCTAGATCTCTGGATAACTTGCTGCAGCTTCTACATCATCACTTCCTGCTTCACCTTGCACTTTGTAACATCATGGAGATGGCTTTTTTCCTTAAAACTCATGAACCAACCTCTGCTCGCTTCAAACTTTTCTTACATCCCTTCCTCACAGAATTGAAGAGAGTTAGGGCCTTGCTCTGCATTAGGCTTTAATTTAAGGGAGTGTTGTGGCTGGTGTGATCTAACCAGATCTCTAAAACTTTCTCCATATCAGCAATAAGGCTGTCTTACTTTCTTATCATTCGTGTGTTCACTGAAGTAGCACTTTTAATTTCCTTCAAGAACTTTCCCTTTGCATTCACAACTTGGCTAACTGTTTGACACACGTGGCCTAACTTATGGCCTCTCTCAGCTTTAGACATGCCTTCCTCACTAAATTTAATCATTTCTAGCTTTTGATTTAAAATGAGAGGTGTGTGACTCTTCCTTTCATTTGAACACTTAGAGGCCACTGAAGGATTATTAACTGGCCTAATTTAAATATAGTTGTGTCTCAGGGAGTAGGGAGACCTGAGGAGGGAGAGAGACAGGGAAGAGCTGGTCAGTGGGGCAGTCAGAACATACACAACATTTATAAAGTTAGCCACCTCATATGAGCACAGTTTGTGGTAACTCATAACAATTAACAATCAAAGATCACTGATCACAGATCACCTTAACAAATATAATAATAATGAAAAATTTGAAATATTGTAGCAATTACCAAAATGTGACACAGAGACGCAAATGCTGTTGGAAAAATGGTGCTGGTAGACTTGCTTGAGGCAGGGTTGCCACAAACCTTCAATTTATAAAAACGCGAAGCGCAATAAAGTGAAGCACAACAGAATGAGGTATGCCTGTTCACTAATAAAGAATGCTTTTTTTCAAATCATGCCTCTGGCTGTGATAGTATACTTTCTAAGCCCTGGTAATTTTTGAAAAATATCACAAAGTTTGAGAATAATATCTTGCCTATATTTAAATTGAGGAAGATATAGATATCTATATATACATAGATATAAATCATATAGATGTGGATATAGATATATACAGACATAAACAGGTCTTTCCAGAATAAAAGCTCAAACTTGATTTTTCTTCTTTCCCAAAATGTCTTCAGCCTAGCTGCCATGTTCTGCCAACCCATGAATTAGGCACATAGTGAATTACACAGACACTGGTCTAATTTGGATGCAGTAAGAGTTTATTAAACTCTAGCCCAGAAGTGATAAACTAGCATCCATAACAGGCCAGGAGTTTTGTGGGGTTTTGGCCTAAATAATAACTTGAAGAATTTTGAGTCATTATTTAAAAGTTTGGAGATATTATCTAAAAATCTGAATTTCTGGGTTTTCTTAAAAACATAAATCAGATGACTTGGCAGCACCAGGTCCTTCATGCCCAACAAGGCAGCTGTTGGCTTGGGTTGAGAAGGCTGCCCCTTTTAGATGGGACATGAATCTACTCATTCTTTGTGGTTTCTGGACCCTATCACTCGCACAATATATCATATGCATGTACACCCAGCAATTTACTTTCCCCCCTGAGGGTTTCAGAAGTTCAGTTTTATTCTTTTACTTCTTAATCATGTTGACCACTTACTTCTCTTACCCTATATCTCTCATAGGGCTCTCCTTCTTCCTCCGCTGCCCATTCTGGTATAGGGGAAGAAAATTTTTTCCTCTACCCTCTTAGGTTCATGAATGGGGCCTACAAATTAAACTGACATAGACAGATTAAGAGGAGAAAAGGCACAAAAATTTTTATTGACGTTGTTATTATTATATACACATTTTAAAAATTTATTCATTTCTTTATTTTTCGCTGCATTGTCTTCCTTGCTGCACACGGGCTTTCTCTAGTTGCGACAAGCGGGGGCTACTTTTGGTTGCGGTGCGCGGGCTTCTCATTGCGGTGGCTTCTCTTGTTGTGCAGCATGGGCTCTAGGTGCGTGGGCTCAGTAGTTGTGGCTCACAGACTTAGTTGCTCCGCGGCATGTGGGATCTTCCCGGACCAGGGCTTGAACCCATGTGCCCTGCATTGGCAGGGGGATTCTTAACCACTGCACCACCAGGGAAGTCCCTGTTGTTACTATTATTAATGCTCATGGTGCTTCAGAGAAATAAAGTGAAAACCCCAAAGAGATGGTTAGACTTCAGAGTTCATATACCACTTTAGTGAAGAGCGATACATAGTGAAGAAGTGACTAAACAAAGGGAAGGGAGGTTGAGTTTCTAGGGGGGATAAATTGTGGGAAGGTACATGTATGGGGAAAGTAATGGAAGATCAGCATTATTTTAGTAAGGTTTATTTGTGTAGATTCATTCCACAACTTTCTTTCTTCTTCATGGCCATAAAACTCCCCCAGAGTGGAGATTTATGACACTCCTAGTTTCTTAGAAGTTTCTGCTTTTAGTCATTTAATGGAAGCTCTGCAAAGACTTCTTTCTGCATCTGTTGATTCTCAACTGACTTCAGCTCAAAATAATCTATATGCCTGTCAACTGAAAAAATTGCACAACCTAAAAGTTGAGACATGTTTTATTCAGCGGACTTGCTGAGGACTTAAGCCCTGGAGACAGCCTCTCGGAAAGCTCTGAGGGACTGCTCTAAAGAAGAAAGGGAGGAGCCAGGGTATATAGGAGTTTTTGCAATAGAAACCAGGTAGTCAGTACATCAAAAGATTACTGTTAATTAAAGAAAAAACACACATCTCAAGTTAATGAATTTAGTGCTTTTCCCTGTATGAGAAGATGCAAGAGTCTGGGCTTGATGAAATTACTCATTTGATATGTACCTCAACTATCTAGAGCCAGTATCCTGTTCTCTTCTATCCTGAATCCCCTCAGGGTGTACCACTTGGGGCAGCTGTAGGGGCTGATGGTCACTACATCCTTTGTTTGCTGCTGTGGCAGGCGGCGTTCTTTGTCTACATGCCACACTCATTATTTTGGGGTGGCACATTCTGATCTCCTTCACTGGTCATATGGAACGTCTCCTCTTCACTTAACACATCTTGCCATGCTACATTTCTATACTGTGTATAAGTTGTTTCCTCTGCCTGAAATCCCCTTTCCCTCATTCTCTGTTTGACAGATTCTTCCTGCCAATCTTTAAGACTCAGTTTGGGGGAAGCCTCTGACTGCTTTAGGCACTCATTCTTTACCTTCCAAAGCTTCCTTAACACTTTGTCCCAGGTAACATTCCTGC
>NW_006777292.1:1286086-1292305 GCF_000442215.2 Lipotes vexillifer | reverse complement strand
ATTCCTGCTCCAGGCAAGTGCACAGATGCTCTTTGGTCTCTCTGTTGCTTTGTTTACTTTCTACCCTGTCCTCAAGGCTGAGCTCAGTTTCACTGTGCCACAGAGGTGTTCCTTGACTGTACCAGTTAAAATTAATTTTCCTCTTCTGGATTTCTAAGGTAGTGTGCCTAGCTTGACTATCATAACCATCTGGAGGACTTAAATGGGCCCTGGGCCTCATCCTGAGCCCTGCCTCTGATAAGTCTTATGTCAGTATTTCTGGGGTTAGGTTTAGGAATCCATTTTTCTTGAAACCACATCAGATGGTTTCATAATTAGTCCTTGATAATTTAACATTTCTTAATGTTATATTTTTATGTTGCTTATTTAATATGTTCTGATCTTTTCTATCCAGTTGCTATACAGCTATGCACATCCTACATATTTCTTAGTACACCGATGCATACACAATAGGCATGAAAAATGTAGATTCGTTGATTGACAAGAAAATTTTCCCTTTCTCATGACCAGATTTCGCTTTCTTCTGAAAGAATAAAGTGATTCTTTGCAGGGAATAAATAAGTATACAACAATGAATTATGCTCTGAGCACTTGGATCATCCTGGAACTCAGTCAATTCCTATTTAAAACTAGGCTATTCTGGTAGGACGATTTGTTCTCTACTGACTTAGATTGTTATTAGCAACTTTGTCTTTCATCCTAGTGTAGTGATCCATTATCATGTGGGGGGTTAGGATCTTCAAGGAGACTTTTCAAGCTCTCCCCTCCCTGCATAAGAGTTCCCATGAGAATAGCAGCATTGTGATGAGAAATACTAGTGATTGGGAGTGTGCTGTGAACAAAACGGGGAAAGCAGGATAAAGGCTATAAATCACTGTCCTAGGGAGAGCTTGTCAATATGGCATTATGATTAGTTAGTGAACTTGAGGCTGATTTTGAATGTCCTCAGCAAATCTTAGTTTTCAGTTCTTTAATAACAGTTATATACTTAATTTCTTTATCACAATAGGATCATTGTTTATAAACACAGTAGAGATAAGAAGAAACTATATTTTAAGCAGAAGCATTTATATTCAAATCCCTGTGTTGGATTACTTTATGTTTTGGAGAATTTAGGTAAAGTCACATAATTTGACTCTGAAGAGAAACTTTGGGCATCATTCTAGACCAGCCCTTCTAGACCAGCACTTCTCAACCACCTGCAAGAGAGAATTAAGCCCTAATGCTTAAGGCATCCATTGTGTGTTATAATTTGCTTCTCTCCTATGTGTCTACAATGCCAGCTATCTATGTAATCATACTGGGAGAAAAGAGAAAAGAGTCACATTTTCTCTAGGGCTCAAGTCTCTCCTTTGCTTGAGAAAGGCTAAATTATCTAGATCCCAGTGGTTTTCAAATTTGTGTGTTTATCAGAATTGACTGGAGGCTTTTTAAAACACAGATTGTCAGGCCCCACCCCTAAACGTTCTGATTCAGTAGGTCTGGGATGAGGCTCAAGAATTTGCATTTCTAATGAATCTCCAGGTAATAGCTGACGCTACTGGTGCAGAGACCATAATTTGAGAAACACAGATCTAGAACAACTCTTACATTGTTTAAAAAGACTGATGCTAGTCAGTAGGAAACCCACACATACACAGCTGAAACAGTTTAGTGAAACAAGACATAACCTTTGCTAGCACCGTTTTGTTTTTTCTTTCCTTTTTTTTAAAAAAAGGAAACTCTATTCCCTTTATTTAAAAATGCTGGTTGGGAGCCAGTAAATTGATCTTTCAGGTCACTAATAAACAGTCTGAAAAGCAGTGGATGAGAGGTCTGTCTTTTCCAGCTTTAGCATTTCACTCTATGGCTTAACCACCCTCATTTTACAGCTAAGTACAAGAGGCTCCAAGCACAAGAGCCTGAGATGGCTACTCACTAAGGATTCAGACACATCTGGTGAGCCTAAGGGGAAGGTGTTTGGGACTCAATTAGCAAATACCTGAAGCTGAAGTCTTGCCTTCAGCATCCTTTAGCAGTGAAAAACCAACATCCAGGCATTCAGCCAGACTGGGTAAAGAACTCACCCTAAGCAGAGGGCATGGCTCTGTAGAAACTTAGAGACACTGACCAGCATTTGTCCAGGAAGAATGGTTCTGAGCATGTTACAGGGCAATAACACCTACGTGGACTTTTGACTTGGCTCAAAGGAAAACTGGGCCTAATTCATAGAGTAGGAAAGGAGAGATAAAGAACTATAAGGAATTTTTTTTTTTAAATCATTATAGGGTTATGACAGACATTTAGACTACAAGGAAGCTTTGTTAAATGACCTGAAGACATGATGGGGTTGGGGGAGAGGAAAGGTATTTGTTCTTTTCTTTGCTCACTTTACTAATCAGAACTTGGACATAGGAAAATTATGGATGACAACATCAGTAGTGTGGGAACAACATCTCCACCAGAAGAGATGCCAGGAGCTATGTTAAGAGAGGAACGGATTGCTACCTGGATTTCACAAATGAGGACTCTCTTTAGACTGAGGATTTTTCTTAGGGAGATTCAGAACCTGTGATTGTTCCCTAGGCTAATGTGCCCTGGGCAGTATATTTATTTAGGAAAGAGAGTTCTCAGTTGTGGGAACTGACTTGCTCCAGGCCAGGAGTAACGATGAATTGATACCTGAACCCATACCCTCTGATTCTCAACTTAGTGCATTTGCATTTTTACTGTTATTATTATTTATTTATTTGTTTACCTTTTGAGCAGAATGGACCCTGGAAGCACAGCTTGTCCCCCACAAGTCCCTGCCTGGGACCCTGACTATCCCTCCATGTTCTCGAATCCAGAGCCAACCCGGAGAGCGCGGATCCTGCGTGGGAGGGGCACGCGCATGCGCAGTTCCGTCAGCGCCCGCCGCCCAAGGCATCCGGGGCATTTAAGCCTGTGAGAAGAGAGGCTCTCTGAGGCCCTCTGAGCTCCTCAGGCGTGGTTTTTGGAGCAGCGCGTTACCTGCAGGGCACTCCTGATGCGGAGCTGCGAAGGTCGTTGGAGTCCGACCTTTCTTAGCCCCGGGAGGACACACAGGGCCCCTGTGGGAGTCAGGTTCCTTAGTGTCTCTTCTCAGCGGAGGGCGGAGTCCAGGCGTTCCTGTGAGATGTAACTTCAGGAAAACAGGTAACTCTGTTTCGAAGCGGGGTGGACCTTGGCATCGCGGCGTGTCCTTCAGAAGTCCCTGCTCGTGGCCCAGTGTATTCCTACAAGGCCTGGACCCAGAAACCATCCCAGGGCAGCCTGAACGCTGAGTCCTGCAGCCCCTGACGCGCAGCTCGCGCTGGGGCACCTGCCCTCAGGCACCGGGCTCTCCTGGCATGTTGGGCAGGGCCTGCCTTCCCCCAGCAGGCCGTCCTCCTGGGGCTGCGGGTCCCCTCAGGCCGCCGTTGATGAGGAGGTTTGAAAGAGGGTTACCCTCAGTTTACCTCAGGCCTGCTGATCTTACTGGACTAGGGGCCTGTGTGACACTCCTTTGGTTTTTAATCTAGGGTGTTTTCCGTAGTAAAAATACTTCTCTGATTGTGAGGTAGAATTTATTGTAAGACACTCTGTTAATATAATAATAGATTTTTGGGTAAGCAGAACAGTACCTGACAGAATGCAGATATCTATGGTGATAGCTCTATTCCAGGAATAGGCCCGCTATGTAAATTCTTTTAGGCAGTTAGAGGGGAGGGAGGTCAAAATTTCTTTCTGAGTCTTTTGGGCCTTGATTGTTTTCAGCTGGAAATAATACACATGCTAAAGAGACATTTTGGGGTGGCAAATTTTGTTCCCCTACACTCCCTTTATAGTCGTTTGTTTGAATAAAGTCTACCTTACCATCATGATAAGTGTCATGAATAATTTTTTTTTCTTTAACAGTACTAGGGTGTGGATGAGCTTTGGAGGCTGGGAGGATGATAATCCATGTTATTCAGTGGTTAACCAGTTGCTAAAACTATTCCCTGCTATAACTTTGGAGACTTATATCTAATAAAGTTTAGTTCTAGGGAATAAGATTGGAAAACAGACTATTAGAAGCTTATTTAGGTTTCTGTTGGCTGCATTTGCAAGGTATTATTCGAAAGAGATGAACTCAGTAAAGAATTGCTATATTTGCAGTCAGCAATGAAAAGGAGCAGAGAAAGTCCTCAAATTCAGGGACTTACTCTTGGAAGAGACAGTTGCTTCTCAATCTCAACTAGAAAAAGCCAGTACTAAAAAGGCTTCTGAGCATTCAGAGCCAATTAAAATTCAGTCTTGTGTCAAGCATTAAACTCTCCATGTTAAAGCAGTGGAACAAACTAAGATGTTTCAGAGTAAGCATCCCCCTAAATTGTCTTGCCCAGTAAAACCCTCCAGTGACTCAAGGAAAAGAGATTAAGTGTGAGGCGCTCCCCCTGAAGCCTTGTAAACAACGTACATGTGGTTAATTTAAGTGAGAGTGTCTTGAGGGCAAGAAAGCAAAGGAATGTAACCATTCTGAGAACTCTGCCTGGAAAAATAAAAATGTAGAACTGATAGGAATCGAAAACAAGAGACCTGTTGAAAGGAGTTAGTTTGGCAAAGGAACCACACACCGGGTCAAAGAAGCTGTGACTGATTTAGACTTAACTACGATCCTGGGTCCTGAACCTTCCATGGACAGGAAGCAGCCTGAGAAAGCTGCTGAATACTCAAGGAGGGGCTTTGACCCAGTCCTACTTCAGGTGTGGCTAAGGAGGAGGATGAATAGGAAGAGCCTCCCAGAGGGTGGACCTGAAGGTCATGGAGGCAGTTTCAGGGGCTTCTTCTGTGCCTTTCCTACCATAGTGGATCTTATTCTGCACGTCAGAGAGCCATGTGACTCTTTCAGCTGCTGATACATCCATCACTATTCTGCACTCAGAGCCCAGGGAAATGAGTAGAGGGAAAACTGGAGGTGGATTTGAGCTATGACTCCATATGCTTCCACCATAAAGGGCAGTGGGCATGACAGCATTTTGGTTCCCTTCATACTGGTGTCAGCTGGGACTCTGTATCTTACAGATCTGGGTATTCCCTTTACTCTATGTATAGTTATTCTGGAATACTATATGCTGGAATACTATACAGAAGCAAGAATGTGCAAACCATAACTACACACAATATCAATGAGTCTCAAACACTGAAAAACAGAAGCAAGATACAGAGTACTAGTGTGTGTCTATTTATAGAAAGATCAAAAACAGGCAAAACTAATCTATCATCTTTGATGTCAAGGTAGTAGTAACCTTTGGGGGGTTAGAGACTGAGAAGGGGAAAAACATGGGCTTCTCAGGAGTTTGTAAAGATTTAATCAATCTGTACATCATAACTTATGTATTTTATGTTTGCTGTGGTATAAATGTTACTTAAGTCTTTGTGGGTAGATCTACAGCTATGTATTAATTTCTTTAGGATATATACTTAAGAGTAGTATTATAGGGTCATAGAGTAGTTGTTTAATGTTATTAACTACCAAGTTTTCCAAAGAGGTTGTAGCATTTTACATTCTTACGAGGAATAAGTGAGAATTCCGGTGGCTTTACTTCCTTGTTATTGTCAACCCTTGTTATTGTTTGTCTTTTTCACTTTAGCCATTCTGGTAGCTGGTCTTGGTTTATCTCATTGTGGTTTAATTTTTATTTCCTTCTGCGCTAATAGTATCATGCACCTGGATATTTAAAACAGGGTCTGGCACAATGTAAGCATTAAAAAAATATTTAATGAATAAAGGAATTAGATATCAGGAGGTTCAATATTATGCCTTTTATTAAATATGTTTCTGTGTCCTAAGCCACAATTCATAGCACAGTGCAACGTACGGCTTTTCTTCGTTATTGCATGTGAAGTTCCTAAAAGCAGGGTAGTTTTTTAAAAAATTAATTAATTAAATTTTGGTTGCGTCAGGTCTTCGTTGCTGTGTGTGGGCTTTCTCTAGTTGGGGTGAGTGGGGGCTGTTCTTTGTTGTGGTGCGTGGGCTTCTCATTGCGGGGGCTTCTCTTGTTGTGGAGCATGGGCTCTAGGTGTGCAGGCTTCAGTAGTTGTGGCACTCAGGCTCAGTAGTTGTGGCTCTCAGGCTCTAGAGCGCAGGCTCAGTAGTTGTGGCGCACGGGCTTAGTTGCTCCAGGGCATGTGGGATCTTCCTGGACCAGGGCTTGAACCCATGTCCCCTGCATTGGCAGGCGGATTCTTTTTTTTTTT
>NW_006777292.1:1285261-1286073 GCF_000442215.2 Lipotes vexillifer | reverse complement strand
CTTGCGGTACACGGGCCTCTCACTGTTGTGGCCTCTCCCGTTGCGGAGCACAGGCTCTGGATGTGCAGGCCCAGCGGCCATGGCCCACAGGCCCAGCTGCTCCGTGGCATGTGGGATCCTCCTGGACCGGGGCACGAACCCGCATCCCCTGCGTCGGCAGGTGAACTCTCAACCACTGCACCACCAGGGAAGCCCAAACAGTTTTTATTATTATTTTGCAGAAATGTAAAACAAAGCTTGTAGCTCTTTTCTATAAACTGTTGAATAGTGCATTTGAATAAGAAAAAAAAATAGTCCCCCCCTTTTTTTAAAATAGATAAGATACTTTTCTAAATTTACACAGGGTGAGGCGGAGTCAAGATGGTGGTGTGGGAAGAGGTGGAGTTAGCCTGTCCCCACAACCAGGGTGCCTGCCAGCCGCTGGTGGGGGACTCTAATGCCCAAGGAGACGGGAGGAACCCCAGAGTGAACCAGTAGGACATAGGGGGACTGAGCGGGGAAGAGAAGTGGAGGCCAGACAGGGTCGGTGCCCCTGAAGTCAGCGAGATCAGGAGAGGCAGGTGGGAGAGACTCTCTGGGAAGAGTGGGAGAGGAGCAGAGGGCAATCGCCTGGCCCACTCAGGCCAGGGAGCCTGCTGAGTTCCCAACCCTGTTCCTCCCACTCCAAAGCCTCCTCTAGGCTGCGTGGGTCCTAGGGGCATTAGGAGGGAAGCGGGGGGCGGGGGGTGGATCAGGAGAGGCAGGCAGGAGGGGCCCTGCGGGAGGAGCAGGAGAGGAGTGGAGGCCGTTTGCCCCACCCACTCGAGCATGGG
>NW_006777292.1:1222408-1285251 GCF_000442215.2 Lipotes vexillifer | reverse complement strand
CTCCCAGACTGATCCCCTGCCTTCCAAAGCCCTCTCCAGGTCACGTGGGTCCTTGGGGGTATAGGAGGGAGGCCAGGGAGATCAGGAGATGGAGGTGGGAGGGGCTCTCCCAGACTCCAGGCCGGAGGAGCAGGAAAGGAGAGGAGAGCATTTTCCCCACCCACTAGAGCCCAGGAAGCCTGCTGGGCTCCCGGATGAGGTCCCCTGCCCTCTGAGACCAGGGGTGGGGGGTACACCTGGGCGCTTTCTGTTCCTTGAGCCTAAGCCCCACCCTCCACAGCCCCCAGGGCCTTTTCCAGCACTGTGGGTCCTAAGCATTGGCCCCACCCACCATCCAAACCTTGCCCTTGCTTAGGCCCCACCCTCCACAGCCAAGGCCTTCCCCTCCCCCCCTTTTTTTCTTTTCCCTCCTCTTTTTTTTAATATTGTGGTACTGATGTACTTTCTGGTTGCTGATTCATCTATGTTTTTATTTTTACATTCTTTCTAACACATCTGTTAGTTTCCTAGTCTAATTTTATTTTTTACTTTGTTATTTATTTATTTATTTACCACCCCACGAGGCTTGTAGGATCTTGGTTCGTGAGCCTAGGGTTGGGTGGAAGCTCCTGCAGTGGGAGCTCTGAGTCCGAACCACTGGACTAACAGAGAAGCTCAGACCCCAGAGAATATTCATAGGAATGAGGTCTCACACAGGTCCTCATCTCAGCACCAAGACCTAGCTCTACCCAATAGCCTACAAACTCCAGTGTTGGAAGCCTCAGGCCAAACAACCAGTAAAACAGGAGCACAATCTCACTCAAAAAAAAAAAAAACAAAAAATGAGACGGCAAAAAAATATGTCACAGATGAAGGAGCAAGGTCTTATCTATAAGACCGAATAAATGAAGAGGAAATAGGCAATCTACCTGAAAAAGAATTCAGAGTAATGATAGTAAAGATGATCCAGAATTTCAGAAATGGAATGGAAGCATGGATTGAGAAAATACAAGAAATGTTTAACAAAGATCTAGAAGAACTAAAGAACAAACAGAGAGGTGAATAACACAATAACTGAAATGAAGAATACACTATAAGGAAAAAACAAAAAAAACAAAAAAAACCACACCATTGTAAAGCAATTATACCCCAATAAAGATGTTAAAAAAAAAAAAAAGAATACACTAGAAGGAATCAATAACAATAACTGAGGCAGAAGAACAAATAAGTGAGCTGGAAGACAAAATAGTGGAAATAATTGCCAAGGAGCAGAATAAAGAAAAAAGAATGAAAAGAATTGAGGACAATTTCAGAGACCTCTGGGACAACACTAAACACACCAACATTCGAATTATAGGGGTCCCAGAAGAAGAAGAGAAAAAGAAAGGGTCTGAGAAAATATTTGAAGAGACTATAGTTGAAAACTTCCCTAACATGGGAAAGGAAATAGTCACCCAAGTCCAGGAAGCACAGAGAGTCCCATACAGGATAAACCCTAGGAAACACACACCAAGACATATATTAATCAAACTATCAAAAATTAAATTCAAAAGAAAATATTAAAAGCAGCAAGGGAAAGACAAAAAATAACATACAAAGGAATCCCCATAAGGTTATCAGCTGATTTTTCAGTGGAGGCTCTGCAGGCCAGAAGCGAGTGGCAGGATATACTTAAAATGATGAAAGAGAAAAACTTAGAACCAAGATTACGCTACCCAGCAAAGATCTCTTTCAGATTTGATGGAGGAGTCAAAAGCTTTTCAGACAAATAAAAGCTAAGAGAATTCAGCACCACGAAACCAGCTTTACAACAAATGCTACAGAAACTTCTTTAGGTGGGAAACACAAGAGAAGAAAAAGACCTGCAAAAACCCAAAACAATTAAGAAAATGGTAATAGGAACATACATATTGCTAATAAGCTTGAATGAAAATGGATTAAATGCCCCAATCAAAAGACACAGACTGGCTGAATGGATACAAAAACAAGACCCATATATATGCTGCCTACAAGAGACCCACTTCAGACCTAGGGACACATACAGACTGAAAGTGAAGGGATGGAAAAAGATATTCCATGCAAATGGAAACCAAAAGAAAGCTGGAGTAGCAATACCTATATCAGATAAAATAGACTTTAAAGCCTGTTACAAGAGATAAGGAGGGACACTACATAATGATCAAAGGATCAATCCAAGAAGAAGATATAACAGTTATAAATGTTTATGCACCCAACATAGGAGCACCTCAATACATAAGGCAAATGCTAACAACCATGAAAGGAGAAATCGACAGTAACACAATTATAGTAGGGGACTTTAACACCCCACTTATACCAATGGACAGATCATCCAAACAGAAAATAAATAAGGAAACTCAAGCTTTAAATGACACAACAGACAAGATAGATCTAATTGATATTCATAGAACATTCCACCCAAAAGTGGCAGAATGCACTTTCTTCTCAAGTACACACGGAACATTCTCCAGGATAGATCACATCTTGGGTCACAAATCAGGCCTAAGAAAATTTAAGAAAATTGAAATCATATCAAGCATCTTTTCTGACCACTATGCTATGAGATTGAAAATCAGTTACAGGAAAAAAAACTGTAGAAAACACAATACATGGAGGCTAAACAGTGCACTACTAAATAACCAAGAGATCACTGAAGAAATCAAAGAAGTAAAAGAATACATAGAAACAAATGACAACACGATGACTCAAAACCTATAGGATGCAACAAAAGCAGTTCTAAGAGGGAAGTTTATAGCAATTCAATCTCACCTCAAGAAACAAGAAAAACTCTCAAATAAACAATCTAGCCCTACACTTAAAACAACTGGAGAAAGATGAACAAAGAAAACCCAAAGGCAGTAGAGGGAAAGAAATCATAAAGATCAGAGTAGAAATAAATGAAATAGAAATGAAGAAAACAGTATCAAAGATCAATAAAACTAAAAACTGGTTCTTTGCAAAGATAAAATTGATAAACCCTTAGCCAGACTCATCAAGGAAAAAAGGGAGAGGATGCAAATCAATAAAATTAGAAATGAAAAAGGAGAAATCACAACTGACACTGCAGAAATACAAAGGATTATAAGAACACTACTACAAAGAACTATATGCCAATAAAATGGATAACCATGAAGAAATGGGCAAATACTTGGAAAGGTACAATTTTCCAAGACTGAACTAGGAAGAATTAGAAAATACAAACAGACCTATCACAAGAAATGAAATTGAAACTGTAATTAAAAATCTTCCAACAAACAAAAGTCCAGGACCAGATGGCTTCACAGGTGAATTCTATCAAACAGTTAGAGAAGAGCTAACACCAGTCATTCTCAAACTCTTCCAAAACATTGCAGAGGGAGAAACACTCCCAAATTCATTCTGCGAAGCCACCATCACCTGGTACCAAAACCAGACAAAGATACTACAAAAAAAGAAAATTACAGACCAATATCACTGATGAACAGAGATGCAGAAATCCTCAACAGAATATTAGCAAACAGAATCCAACAGCACATTAAAAGGATCATACACCATGATCAAATAGGATTTATCCCAGGGATGCAAGGATTCGGCAATATACGCAAATTAATCAATGTGATACACCACATTAACAAATTAAGGAATAAAAACCATATGATTATTGCAATAGATGCAGAAAAAGCTTTTGACAAAATTCACCACCCATTTATGATAAAAACTCTGCAGAAAGCAGGCATAAAGGGAACCTGTCTCAACATAATAAAGGCCACATATGACAAACCCACAGCAAGCATCATAATGGTGAAAAACTGAAAGCATTTCCACTAAGATCAGGAGCAGGACAAGGATGTCCACTCTCGCCACTCTTATTCAACATAGTTTTGGAAGTCCTAGCCACAGCAATCAGAGAAGAAAAAGAAATAAAAGGAATACAAATTGGAAAAGAAGTAAAACTGTCATTGTTTGCTGATGACATACTATACCTAGAAAATCTAAAAGATGTCACCAGAAAATTACTAGAACTAATCAATGAATTTGGTAAGGTTGCAGGATACAAAATTAATCCACAGAAATCTCTGGCATTCCTATACACCAGCAACAAAAAATCAGAAATTAAGGAAACATTGCCATTTACCATTGTTACAAAAAGAATAAAATACCCAGGAATAAACCTGCCTAAGGAAGCAAAAGAGTTGTACTCAGAAAACTGTAAAACACTGGTGAAGGAAATCAAAGATGACATAAACAGATGGAGGAATATACCATGTTCTTGGATTGGAAGAATCAGTATTGTGAAAATGACTATACTACCCAAAGCAATCTGCAGATTCAGTGCAATCCCTATCAAACTACCAATGGCATTCTGCACAGAATTAGAACAAAAAAATCTTACAATTTGTTTGGAAACACAAAAGACCCCAAATAGCCAAAGCAATCTTAAGAGAGAAAAATGGAGTTGGAGGAATCAGGCTCCCTGACTTCAAACTATACCACAAAGCTACAGTAATCAAGACAGTATGGTACTGGCACAAAAACAGAACTACAGATCAATGGTACAGGATAGAATGCCCAGGGATAAACCCACACACATATGGGCACCTAATTTACGACAAAGTAGGCAAGAACATACAATGGAGAAAAGACAGCCTCTTCAATAAGTGGTGCTGGGAACACTGGACAGCTACATGTAAAAGAATGAAATTAGAACACTCCCTAACACCATACACAACAATAAACTCCAAATGGATTAAAGATTTATAAATGTAAGACCAGACACTATAAAACTCTTAGAGGAAAACATAGGAAAAACACTCTTTGATATAAACCACAGCAAGATCTTTTTTGACCCACCTCCTAGAGTAACAGAAATAAAAACAAAAATAAACAAATGGGACTTAATTAAACTTAAAACCTTTTGCATAGGGGCTTCCCTGGTGGCACAGTGGTTAAGAATCCGTCTGCCAGTGCGGGGGACACAGGTTTGAGCCCTGGATCGGGAAGATCCCACATGCCGCGGAGCAACTAAGCCCGTGTGCCACAACTACTGAGCCTGCACTCTACAGCCTGCAAGCCACAACTAGTAAGCCCACGTGCCACAATTACTGAAGCCCGCATGCCTAGAGCCTGTGTGCCACAACTGGAGAAAGGCTGTGCACAGCAATGAAGACCCAATGCAGCCAAAAATAAATAAATTTTTTAAAAAAGCTTTTACACAGCAAAGGAAGCCATAAACAAGACAAAAAGACAACCCTCAGAATGGGAGAAAATATTTGCAAATGAAACAACAGACAAAGGATTAATCTCCAAAATATACAAACAGCTCATGGAGCTCAATATCACAAAAACAAACAATCCAGTTAAAAAATGAGCAGAAGACCTAAATAGACATCTCACCAAGGAAGAGATACAGATGGCCAAGAGGCACATGAAAAGATGCTCAACATCACTAATTATTAGAGAAATGCAAATCAAAACTACAGTGTGGTATCACCTCACACCAGTCAGAATGGCCATTATCAAAAAAGCTAGAAATAATAAGTGCTGGAAAGGGTGTGGTGAAAAGGGAACCCTCCTATACTGTTGGTGCAAATATAAATTGATACAACCACTATGGAAAACAGTATGGAGCTTCCTTAAAAAACTAAAAATAGAACTACCATATGGGCCAGCAATCCCACTACTGGGCATATACCCTGAGAAAACCATAATTCAAAAAGAGACATGCACCACAGTGTTCATTGCAGCACTATTTACAATAGCCAGGATATGGAACCAACCTAAATTTCCATTGACAGATGAACGGATAAAGAAGATGTGGCACATATATACAATGGAATATTACTCAGCCATAAATAGAAACAAAATTGAGTTATTTGTAGTGAGGTGGGTGGACCTAGAGCCTGTCATACAGAGTGAAGTAAGTCAGAAAGAGAAAAACAAATACTGTATGCTAACACATATATATGGAATCTAAAAAAAAAATGGTAAATAGGTAGACATAGAGAATGGACTTGATTACATGGAGTGGGAGGGTGAAGCTGGGGCGAAGTGATAGTAGCATTGACATATACACATTCCCAAATGTAAAATAGTTGGCTGGTGGGAAGCAGAAGCATTGCACAGGGAGATTGGCTAGGTGGTTTGCCATGACCTAGAGGGCGGGGATAGGGAGGATGGGAGGGAGGCTCAAGAGGGAGGGGATATGGCGACATGTGTATGCATGTGGCTGATTTGCTTTGTTGTACAATAGAAACTAACACAGTGCTGTGAAGCAATTATACTCTAATAAAGAGCTATTTAAAAAAAATTTACATGGGGTGCCATCACTGAGCCTTCTTAATGTAGAAATTTATAGTAAGAGTTATTTCTCTTGAGTAGCATGAAGAATTCACCTAGCCAACTTTCTTGGCAGAGAAGTTTGCTAATTTGCCAGTAAAAGAGTTTCCTGATAGGATATCTTACTGGATCACTTAAAAATTTTATTTATTTATTTATTTATTTATTTTATTTTCGTATTCTTGGCTGTGTTGGGTCTTCATTGCTGTGTGCAGGCTTTCTCTAGTTGCAGTGAGCGGGGGCTACTCTTTGTTGCGGTGTGCGGGCTTCTCATTATCGTGGCTTCTCTTGTTGCGGAGCACAGGCTCTAGGTGCACAGGCTTCAGTAGTTGTGGCACGTGGGCTCAGTAGTTGTGGCTTACAGGCTCTAGAGCTCAGGCTCAGTAGTTGTGGCACATGGGCTTAGTTGCTCTGCAGCATGTGGGATCTTCCTGGGCCAGGGCTCGAACCCCTGTCCCTTGCATTGGCAGGTGGATTCTTAACCACTGTGCTGCCAGGGAAGCCCCACTTTTTTTTGGCCACATCACATGGCTTGTGGGATCTTAGTTCCCCTGACCAGGGATGGAACCCGGGCCCCCAGCAGAAGCACAGAGTCCTAATCACTGGACCACCAGGGAATTCCCATCATTGGATCATATAAAATGCTATGGGAAGAGAAGTCAGAATAAAATAGTAGCAGTGGAGACGGAGGTGGTTGAATATACATGCTTTCAAGATGGCAGCTTGTTTTATGGATGGTACAGCCTCCTATTCTCAGTGCTACTAAGTTAAAACTTGCCTTCCAGTCTTTCAGTATCCACTAAGTGAACTGTCTGAAATGGTAAAACTGCTGATATATTGAGTTTGGACTTTTGACCTGTGAGGTCCCTTGAAGTTGGGTCCAGTTTGAGAGGCCAAGAAAAAGATGAACATGTGATGCTCAAACACCTTTTCCAGTCTGTACAACCAACGTTAGCCTCTATTCCAAATGTCAGAATACCAATAGCTAATGTATCGAAGACTCACAATGTTCCAGGTGCTGTTTTTAGAGCCTCACAAATACTGTCTCACTCATGCCTACAACAACAGTAAGAGATTTGTACAATTATTATCCCATTTTACTAATGAGAACATCGAGGCATAGGGAGGGTAAGTAATCTCAGTAGCCAGTGAGTGTCAGAGTAAGAACCGTGGCCAAATGACTCCAGAAGTACACTTCACTGTCTTGCTCTCCGTTGGCAGAGAGGTCCTAGAGGAGAGAGATGGGAGAAAGCGGGAGGAAGGAGTGGCTAAGGTGAAAGGAACAGAAAAAGATGGGAGCATGGAGATGCTGCACCTGCTTTAGACCCTCAGATCCTGTCCTTGAGAGTAGACAGCTCCCCAGAAGGCCTGGTTATTCAGAGGTGCCCTGAGAGTGGGATCTGGGTTCCTGGAAACTACTAAGGGACTGAGGCTTATGCTTTCTCCTTGAAAGTGACATTCTTTGGTAAATTCATTCACACTAAGAAAAACCCAAGTAAGGCCACACCTCCTATCTTTGCTTAATGTGTGCCTGTCCTCACCTTGGCCTGTCCTTGTCTAGTTAAAGCCACCTCTTTTGTTTGCATTATAACCTATCCTTTAAAAAATACTTTGCATTAGCATTTATCTTAGTAAAAACTGCCTAATTGTTTTCACTTTGCTAAAGTAATAGAAAACCAGAGCATTGATTCATTAATGCATTTGTTAAGCATTTAGTTAGCATCCACTATGTGGCATCCGAAGATCCAGGGCCTGAGCTACTCTGGTGCTCCCCTCCCTGTCTGTCTGCTAGAGGAGACCAATAGTTATTCACAAATTACTGGGTGGCATTTGGTACTTGAGACTAAAAGCAGAATCTGTCCCAGTAAATGTCTTGGTAGTTTGTCTCATTATCATATTATCTATCAGATCTCAAACTATCATATTCTAAAGTGACTAAAATTCTCAAAATTTGTTTGAATTGCCTTGACTTTTCCTTCTGCATTTGAATGGAACTTCATTTTTAAATTTCACTGATACAAAAAGAGATACTTCAGAATTTGTTTAGTATTGAAAAGTGATAAAGAAACCTAAGAAACATATATTCTAAATGCAGTTCTAAGATAGATATTTTAATCAAAGCTTTAAAATATTTTGTTAGCCCAGAACTATTGATCACTGACTGCCCCTTCCACCTTCCCTTCTATTGAAATCTTCTCTGCTGTTGCTAAACCAGCAACAGGATCTTGTGTCCTCCCACATCAGTTGTAGTTGACTGTGTGAGGGGAGAATACATGACTTAGGAATAATGCCCCCAAGATCTGTAGCCTCACGTGAAAAGATGAGCTGGGCCAAGCATTTTTCTCCTTTGTGAATTTGGGATTGGAAAACTGGAGAACTAAGACTGAGCCATTTGGCCATAGAGACAGTGGTGAAAGGATGTGTAGAGGGCTTCTGTGGTGTAGCATGGCCAGGGGGCCTGAAGTTAGGAGAGTGAAGTGAGAAGCCACTCACTCAGAAGACCTGAAGAGAATAGCTGTTTTCTTATCTTTATGGATGAAGCTGCAGCTCAGAGAGCTTGAGGTAAATGATCCAAACATGCAGAGCTAATAAAGGAAAATTGTATTCACAACTTTCTCTTCTTATATCCTTTCTCTTCCTATAAAAGTAAAACAAAACAAAACAGATTAAAAACCTCCAAACCCCCAAGCCCACAAACCCCCAAACCTGGGTAGTACTGATGAAATAGAATTCTAGGAGAGGAGTCTCCGTCTCTTTGCCTGTGATCTCTCTCTGTCTCTTAAAAGGCTTAGAGGCCATGTACGCATATTTTTCTGGTTTATCTAATTTGTATGTCATCCAAAGTAATCTTAGAATCCCCAACCTAGTAAAATGAAAGATTAATGCTTTATTTTCCTTACTTCACTTAGTACTTGCTCTATCCATTTTTATCTGTATCTAAGACTCTATTCATTTCCCACCCCATTTCTACCAGTAAAGTTGATATCTACAGCCTGATTTTTGCTTACAGTTCTAGTGAGTGCAAGCATTTCTGTTTAATGAAGGAGGCTCAAAAAGAGGAGAACGAGAGGTTCTTTCTATGCTGTAGCTTCTGGGGGAGAGAGAACTTTCTGTACCATTGAAAGCAGTCAAATAATCTAATTTGATAAAGCACTAGAAACATTCATTAGACTCACAATCTCGCTTTTTTGTGTGTAATAAAGAGATTTCTGTGAATATTAATAATTGTTGCTAACTTGTTGTTTCCTACTAATATAAATCTGCCCTTGGAAGCAAAATTGAAACAAAGGGAACTTGTAAGATTCCAAAGACCTTAGAAAATGGTGCCATATCCTGTGAAAATAACCTTGAAAGAAAAACATGTAATTCAGATAGTTTTCGTACTCATTTTAAAATTTTTTACCCTGGTTATAATGTTGAAATTGACATCTCTCTATTTCCAAAAAGGAAAAATAATTAGAAGATGTTTTTCTCAAATTGGTGGCACTTTCTTTTCCCTCATGTTGGGGGGTGGGTGGGTATGATTGCTAGTTTTCATCATTTAAAAGTGAGGAACAGTTTTATTTAACAGTTCTTAGATATGCATAATTTATTAACTCATGATCTTTCTGAAATGAATCTGACCTGTTTCACCTGCTTCAGGAAAAACATCACTTCATACTCTTCATCCTCACATACCTTATTTGTCAAGAAATCAAGTATCTCCCATTGTGGCTTTTTAATGCCCTTCCCACTTGTCCAGGAACCCTTAGACCAAAGCTTCTGTCTTTCCTCACACCAGACAGAGAGCAAGGTGGGAAGTCCAGTCAGCCTGTTAGCTGCCTGTTCAGATGCTGTTGCTGAGTTCTGTTGCTGAGTATCTTGCACAGCCTGATGGACTTTTGTCTATTCCTTCAGTGATGCCTTTTTTGGCATAGATCCTTGCAAAGGCTGAAGTTAGTGCCCTGGCTTGGTCTCCAAGCTTATGTTGACATAATCAGCTGTTTTCCCCACAGCCTAACACTGTGCCTCAGTGGATCCAGATGGGCTCCACAGTCAGCCCCACTCTGTGCTAGGGTCAGTTCCCACTGTTGGCTGAAAAAAACCAAAAATGCAAAACCTAAAAGTCGAGAGTTATGTTTTATTTGGGGACCTTACTGAGGACTATAGCCCGGGATATAGACTGCCAAATAGCTCTGAGGAACTATTCCAATGAGGTAAGGGAAGAACCAAGATATATAGGAGTTTTTGCTGAAAACGAACAAACCCAAAACCCACGTAGTCAAACAAAAAGATTTCTGCTAATCGTAAAAACCAGACATCTCAAGTTAATGTTTTTGTGCTTTTCTGTGTATGGGAAGATGCAAGAGTCTGGGCTCATTGAAATTATTCCCATGATATGCATCTTGACTATCTAGGGTCCATATCCTGTTTTTCTCCATCCTGAATTCCCCTCAGGGTGTACCATCACGGTGGCTGCAGTGGCTAATGGCTTGGTGGTGGGCAACATTTGTTGTTTACTGGAATGGCCGGAAACAGTCTTTCTCCACACCACACTTTGCCTTTTAGTCAAACCTGCTCTGCTGACTACCAGCTCAGACTCCTCATCCCCGCATAGTGATTCCACTTTGGGGCTCTTGATATCTTTTCCCACCAGTGGACTACACGCTAAGCCACTCTGATCTACCTGGGTCATATGGGGCTTACGTATCTTCCAGGGGTCTTGGGATCCTTGAATAAAATTGTCAACTTCTCCTGAGTGCTACATACAAAGGGGTCTTGGGTGGGAGGGCCTTTATCAAGCCTCACAGGTTTCTCCCAGGACTTGGCTGCATGCCTGCCTTTTACTTGCATCACAAAAAGAGCTACCATTCAGATGATAGCCCACTTAACAAGACAGTCTTCTCCTAGATAAGTTATTCCTCAACTTTGGATCCGGAGGCAGCTGCCATAATTTAAATGTTTTCCTCATCTGAGGCACCAAACACCTTGGCCATGTGCTACCAATAATAGGGGATTTGAGGGCATGCAAAAGGAGGCATGAACTTTTGAATTTGTGTGTATTCGTGTTGAGTAGAATTTTCCCCAAATTCACACCAAAAGAAATTGGACCTCTGTCCTCTACCCTCTCATGTTTAGTTCTGGAGGCTTGCAAATTAAACTGACAAAAGACATGAGCAAGAGAAAAAAAACCATGCATACTCATGGGAGTGCTCAGAATGAGTAACTCAAAGGGGTAGTTAGAATTTGGGGCTTATAGACCATGTTAATATAGGAAGGGGAAAAAAGCATTGGGAAAACAAATAACTTCTTAGAAGGCAGGCAGGAAAAAGGGAATTTATGGAAGACAAATGATTTTTGGAAAGATAAATGGGCTCTTAGGACAATAGATGGGAGATATAACAGTTTTGTGACACGATCTTGTTGGGTGTAGTACCTACTCTTGAGTCCTAGTCTCAAGATTGGAGTTGCCCCCAGGGAAGGGATTGATGACAATCGAGTTCTTTTGGAAGTCTCTGCTTTTAGGCAGATGAGGAATTTCAGGAACTCACATGCCTTCAACTCAAAATAATTTTTATGCCACAGTGGCATATTTTGGTGTGGCATGTCCTGATCCCTTTCAAAAAGGATCAGATCATTTGGGCATTATAAAATATAACTAACTTAAAAAATATAGAGAGGATAATTTCCTGTTCCTTCGAAGAAAAATATAATTCACTTTAAGAAAGTTCAATTAAAACCCCCTAGAAAGTCAACCATAATTAATTTTAATCCTAAATATATGTTCATCATGTCGACTGAAAAAAATGCACAACTGAAAAGTTGAGAATTATGTTTTATTTAGTGGACTTGCTGAGGACTGTAGCCCAGGAGGCAGCCTCTCATATAGCTCCGAGGAACTGTTCTGAAGAGGTGAGGGAGGAGCCAGGATATATGAGTTTTTGCAACAAACACCAGGTAGTGGGAACATCAAAAGGTTACTGTTAATTAAACAAAGACATCTCAAGTTAATGAATTTAGTGCTTTTCTAGGTATGGGAAGGTGCAAGAGTCTGAGCTCATTGAAATTATTCCTTTAATGTGCACCTTAACTATTGAGGGTCAGTATTTCTCCATCCTGAATCCCCTCCGGGTGCACCGTTGGGGGCAGCTGCAGTGGCTGATGGCTTGTTGGCCACATCTTTTGTTTTCTGATATGGCAGACAACATTTTTAGTCCACAGTCACAATGGGTCTTGGACAAAGGAGCTTTACAACTTAGAATTTCCTTTACTGTGAAACCTCAGCCAGTAGCAGGAATAAATTCTTATGTCAGTGGACCTTGACTGATATCTCTCACTGGTCAATTCCATGGTGCCTCACAGTATAGGAGAGAAGAGGGGGCTGGTGGTCCACGTGGCACATTGGAAGTGAAAATGCAGTTGCCTCACAGGATAAAAGCTTGGTTTCTTGCTTTTAATTTTTGTACCCCTTGATTTTTAGTTTTTAGTCAGTAACATCTAATAAGATTTTTTCCTGTTTGATAATTTTTGTCTACTTGATGTCTTACCAGGTTGGTTTATTTTAGTCTCTACCAAGAACTGGATGTATAATATATTTTTAACCTAAAAGGTAAAATTTAGAGAAAGTATCATTTTCAAGTTAATTGTGTGCCTGTGGATCCAGAGAAAACAAAAGATTAGTTGACTGAACCCTAATGACGTGGAAAGTATGTGTGTTTTGTATTAATAACTATGAGCCCCAGAGCCTATGTGGACACTTGGTTTTTATTCTTTGCTGCAGCAGGTACTCAACAATGGCTTTGGAATAGTTTCTTTGTTCTGTGGCCAATGAAGTTTTCCTGCCAGTGGCAGATGGCAGTTTATTTTTAAATTGACCTGGACAGGGATACCTTTTTTTTTCTTGGTTCTGGTGATGATTTTGGGAAGACAGACCTCTATGGAATGTTAATTCTGGCAGGTTGGATTTTTCATGTAATCCTAATTGGAAAAATTGGGAATAATGACTGAAAGTAGACCAATAAATACTTCCCACAGGGGAAAGATCTGCTCAGAGTTGTTGTTAATGATGTTAAGGTCTCCAGCATCTTCTATAGCTGATGATGGTTATAAATTCAGACTTCTCTCTTGTGCCTTATCCTGATAGATATGCTTTGAAGCCCCTACTCCCGTTGCTTCCACAAGGCCCTAAACATTCTTGCATAACTGGTATTTCATATTTATGTTTCCTTGATGACTCTCCTGAGCCAATAACAGCATCTGCTCCCACAGTTTGCAGGGCATTAAAACAAGAGCTCCTCTCAGCACTCTGTGATCTATGACGGACGCTTCTTATCGACTGTATTTTAATAAGGTTCTCTCTCTGCTTCTAGGTAGCAATGTTTTCTACATTGTGGCATTGACAGATAGAGGCTCTCCTCAGCTCTGTTCAAAAATTCATAAGACAATTAGTTTACAGCTTGAAATAATACATTACATTTTCTTTAGTCAGATTTGTTTTTATCAAAAGAGGAAGATTTGCTGTTTGCCTAGGAAGGACTGAATTGGTTCTGTTCTTTGTTAAAACACTGAATGACACTTTGGCAGTGCCTCTGTGTGTGTGTTTTATTCATTTTCAGATAAGAAGAAATTTACTATGTAACTTATGCTACATAAAAACTTTTAAACAATTCTGTTGATCCAGGCTGTGCTTTGAAATGATCATTCATTTTATGGGAATTTTATTTCTGGAAATGACATTCATAACCTCATATTAAATGACTTCTTATAAAGTTATTTCACAGCACTGAAGAAATAAGTCAGAGAAAGAAATGATTTAAGTATGTACATTTTCCCAAATGTATCCAAGAGCCATTGTTTGAGTATTGCCGTGGAATCTTATATAACAAAGGAATCTTAAACTATTCATCTTAGAAATTATCTTAGGGTAGCGTTATAGACTGAATGTGTCCACCTCAAATTCATGTGTTGAAATTCTAACCCCCAATGTGATGGTATTATTAGATGGAGCCTTTGGGAGATAATTAGGTCATGAGAGTAGGGCCCTCATTAATGGGATTAGTGCTCTCATGAAAGGGACTCCAGAGAGCTCTCTTGCCCTCTTTCTTCCATATGAGGACATAATAAAAGGCTAGCAGTCTACAACCTGGAAGAGGGATCTCACCAGAACCCAACCAAACTGGCACCCTAATCTCATGCTTCCAGTCTCCAGACTATGAGGAATAAACTTCTGTTGTCTATAAGCCACCCAGTTTATGGTATTTTGCCATAGCAGCCTGAACTGACTAGGAGAAGTAGCGTTTCCATGTGTTTTTCACAGAACAGTAGTTTAGAGACCTGTCAGTAGGTTCAAAGAGAAAACATGGTGAGGAAAGCACATGGTCTAAGAGATTTATAAAGGTTAAAAAAAAAATAGAAAGCTTTCTTTATTGTAAGATTTCACACCCCCTTTAAAATGTTAATGTGGATTGGTGTCTCCAAGAGACAGTTCAGTTATACTGTGCTTCCAAAAGTTATTTGACCACAAATTATTTTTTTCCGATGTATCCTTTTGTGAGGTTCATGATTAATCAAACACACATGGGTCTAGTGTGGCTCTAGTGCCTCATTGGAAGAATATGGACCCAGAAGAGGAAACTGATCTACCCAAGATGTACCCAGATGGTGAAGTGCTGACTCAAGGCTGGAGCCAAACTCTCTAGTCTCTGTCTCTAGTCTCTGTTTCCATGACTCCCCATTGGCTCCACCTGGTTATGCTCTCCTACATGAAGATCACAATTAGAGTAGTTCCTGTATAATTTTTTTCATGACACGCTTTTTGCAATATACATTAAAAAAAAATCACTTTAGGCCAGAAGGGAGTGCCAGGATATTTTTAAAGTGATGAAAGGGAAAAACCTGCAACCAAGAATACTTTACCCAGCAAGGCTCTCATTCAGATTCGATGGAGAAATCAAAAGCTTTACAGACAAGTAAAAGCTAAGAGAATTCAGCACCACCATAGCAGCTTTACAACAAATGCTAAAGGAACTTCTCTTGGCAAGAAACACAAGGGAAGAGAACAAAAGAGGAAGGAAAGAATAAAAAAATCACTTCATTTTTTAGAGCAGTTTTAAGTTCACAGCAGAATTGAACAGAAGGTACAGTACAGAGGTTTCCTATACATCCCCTGCCCCCACACATGCATAACCTCTTTCACTATCAACATCCCCCACCAGAGTGGTACATTTGTTACAATAGGTGAACCTACCGTAACACCTCATTATCATCCAAGTCCATTGTTTACATTAGGGTTCACTCTTGGTGTTGTATGTGCTATGGGTTTGGACAAATGTATAATGACATATATCTAAAATTATAGTATAGTATAGAGCAGTTTCACTGCCCTAAAAATATTCTGTGCTCCTTCTGTTCATCCTTTTCTCCCCACTAACCCCTGGCAACCAGTGATCTTTTTACTGTCTCCACAGTTTTGTCATTTCCAGAATGTCATTTGGTTGGAATCATACAGTAAGTAGCTGTAGGAGAGGAAAAACTGAACTTTCTTCCCTCTACCCTTCTAGGTTCTCCAGCTGGGGCTTGTAAATTAAACTGACAAAAGATAAATTAGGAAGAGAAAAAACAAGTTTATTAACATATGCATTGTGCATACACGTGGGAGCCCTCAGAAATGAGAAACTCTAAGGTGTGGTTAGAACTTGGGCTTATATATCATCTTAAACAGAAGAGCAGTAAATTTTTAGAGAAGTGACAAGACAAAGGAAAAGAACTTTGTGCTTTTAGGGTGGCAAATTGTGGGAAGACAAATATGTGGGAAATTAATGGAAGATAAAGACTAGTTTTAGCAAAGTTTGTTATGTAGATTCCTCTGGTGCTGTCTACAGTTTTCTTTGGTGATTAACTTCTGTCATTCCTGGTAGAGAGGGGAGGAAATTTTGGATTTTGCCCATTCTTATAGGTGTATGGTCCTTATATAATTTTAAAATTTTATTTTAAATTTTCTAACAGGGGTTTAACATTTAAATAAAGCTAAAAGACTTAAAAAAAAAATCAACCTATTGGACTCACCCCTTCCTAATCCCCAGTCCAGTTTCCCAGAGGTAAACACTTTTAACTCTTATGCCTGTTTCTTTTGGTATCTACCTCCATAGTTTAAAACAATACTGCAGTGTCTTAATATATTAATTCTGTACGTTATCTATTCATTGCTTATTATGAGAGATGAAGATTTAACACTTTGAAGTAATGTTTTTCCTCAGCCTAACTTCATTGCTCTCTTTCACTATTTGTTTTTATTTTCTGTACAGTTTTTTCGGTTTATCGTGAAGTTAATAACTGTTGATTTTTCATTTGCTTTGTTTTTATGTACATGCAAATATATAAAAATATTTATATAGATATATTTTCACACACCTACATACCATATATACACACAAACATACATAGGAAAAAGTGGAGAGAGGGGAAGAGAGAGAGTGAGAGAAGGAGGGAGGTGTTACTGAATTGAATTTTTGTCCGTTTGCCTGCCTTTCAGCAAAGCAAATTTACCGACACCAGATTGTGCAGCGTTTATTGCAGGGCCCACCAAGGGGAACAGGCAGCGCATGCTGAAAAGACATGAACTCCCTGGTGGCTTTCAGGCAAGGGTTTTTAAAGGCAAAATTTGGTGTGAGGGCTGCAGGGTGCAGGACTTTCTTCTGATTGGTTGGTGGTGAGGTTGCAGGATGGTCTTTAGGGATCTTAATCTTCAATCTTCTGGTTCCAACCAGTCTGGGGTCTATGTGCTTGTGCTCAGCATGTCCTCAACATCTTCCACCGGGGTGGGGTCTTAGTGCCTGAAGAACAACTCAAAGATTTGTGTCATATTGTTATGTATATCCCTTGAGGAGGAATTAGGATGCTGAACTATTGTTTCTTGACTGTTTTTCCTTTGTTTCTGCATTCTCTCACTTCCCTAATTAATAACTGCTTGAGTCTGCTCTTTGGAACTCAGGGAAAGCCTAGGAGACTAAAGCCACTTTCTACAAACAAGAAATGGGGGACATGGAAGGACTTTTGTACCTGGTGGGTTCTGTAAGGTCCTGCTTGGTTTCAGAGGGAGGAGTAAGAGAGATCTTTTCAACCACTCAGGCAGATATATGTAACTTCTCTTAATACAATTTTGCATATGGACAAGCTCATCAGATAATTCACCAGATTCTCTTTTTCTCTGGAGACATTCCTTGAGCCCACACATTTCCTGTCTCTAGGCCTGGTGCACAGCCATCCTCTAAGAGTATTCTCTGTCACCCTTTTAGATCCCTGTTTCATGGACACTAAGTCTGTTTCTCGTTTTACTTATTTTGGTGAAGAACATTCTTTAGCCTGTCTAACAAATATCTTAAATTTACTCTTGTACTTGATTAATATTTTGGCTAAGTATAAAAATCTAGGTTGAAGACAATTTTCCTCAAAATTTTAAAAACATTGCTTCCAGATTCCATCATTGTTTTTGAGAAGTCTAACTTAGTCATTCTAATTTCCAAACCTTTATAACTGACCTTTTATATATATTTTTTTCCTGAAAGCTTTTATAATTTTTGCTTTAACCTTGATGCTCTGGAATTTCACAATGGCATACCTTGATTGTGGCTCTTGGTAGCCTTTTTTTTTTTTAATTGTGGTAAAATACACATAACATAAAATTTACCATCTTTACCATCTTTAAGTGTGGTGTTCAGTATCATTAAGTTCAATCACATTGTTGTGTAATCATCACTTCCTTCCATCCACAGAACTCTTTTCACCTTGCAAACTGGAACTCAGTGCCCATTAAGCAGTACCTCGCCATCCCTCACTCCCCTCAGCTCCTGACAACTACCATTCTATTTTCTGTGTCCATGAATTTGACAGTTCTAGGCACCTCATTGTATTAGTCAAGGTTCTCTAGGGAAACATAACCAATAGGGTGTGTGTATGTGTGTGTGTGTGTGTGTGTGTGTGTGTGTGTGTGTATAGAGAGAGTAAGATTGAGAGAGATTATTTTAAGTAATTCACTCACATGATTGTGGGGGCTGGCAAAGCCAGCTGGTGGGAGGCCTGGGGAAGAATTGATGTTGCAGTTTGATTCTGAAGGCAGTCTGGAAGCAGAGTTCCTTCTTCCTCGGAAGAAGTCAGTCCTTATCCTCCTAAGGCCTTCATTGGATTGAATGAGGCCTACTCACATTATGGTGCATTTAATCTCGTCTAAAAAATACCTTCACAGCAACATCCAGACTATTTGACCAAATATCTGGGTACTATGGCCTAGGCAAGTTGACGTATAAAATTAACCATTAATATCATATAAGTAGAATCATACAATATTTATCTTTTTGTGTTTGGCTTATTTTACTTAGCATAGTATCATCAAGGTTCTTCCATGTTGTAGCGTGTGTCAAAATTTCTGTCCTTTCTAAGGCTCAGTAATATTCCTTTGTATGTATATGCCACATTTTGTTTATCCATTCCTCTGTTGATGGACACTTGGGTTGCTTCTGTCTTTTGGCTATTGTGAATAATGCTGCTATGAACTTGGATGTATTAATATCTCTTCAAGTCCGTGCTTTTAATTCTTTTGGGGTATATACCCGGAAGTGGAATTGCTGAATCATATGGCTGTCATTTGTTTTTAATTTTGAAATCCTGTTAGTTGGATGTTAGAATGCTTACATTGATTCTTTAGTTTTCTTATCTTTTTTCTCCTCCCATTTGACTTTCCTTTTTATTCTACTTTTGGGAAGTTTTCCTTTACTGTGGTTTAAAACTACTCTTCTCTCCTTCTCATTTCCTTTTCTTTCTTCTTCCTTCCTTCCTTCCCTCCCCCTCTTCCTTCCTCCCTTTCTTGCACTTCATCTAAATATCTTATGTTGAACATGTACTGCTTTGGAGTTGAATCATGAAGCAATTTTATTTTTGTCTACTACTTTTCTTTTATTATTCTGTGGGGCTAGTTTTTTCTTTGCCCTTGAATGAAATTTAAGGCCTCCTATAACTTTTCTCATTATTTTCAGATAACCAATGATGCTTTCCAGTCCCAAGTCATAGTAAAATGTTTAATCTTGATTTAAAGTTAAATCTTTCTTTCTTCGGCTTAGGCTGCTGTAGATGGGAAATTTGAAGTCAGGAAAGGGAGGCTATATATAGTCACTTCTTTCCTCCTTTAAACCTGGCACTTTTATTCCTTCTCCCCCCATCGTTCTAATCACATTTTCTGATCTCCATCCCTATCCAGGGTAGGAATCCTGTGAAAGGGTAGATGGAGAAGGAATTAGAGACCTGTCTATGGTGACATTAGGGTCAAGGTGTGTGGTTTCTTATAGGTAATACTTTCCTATATGCTTTTATGAGAAAACATAATCATTATTATTCTTAAAATTAAGTAGTCTATATTTTTGCAACCTCATTAACAGATATAAAATGTTAGTATTTAATACAACATAATACGTCACTTCAATGATGTTGAATCATCTTCTGGGACGCCTTCCACAGAATCTCCACAACGCTACCTGTCTCCAGGAGGGTTGACCTCATCCACATCCTCCACTACAGCTGTGCCCACTTCTGTTTCACTCCTAATAGACTGTACTGTGGTCATCTGTTTCCCTCCCAGACACTAAGCTCCTTGAGAGGCCTGATTATCTCTCTAGGGCCTGGATTGTAGCATTATTAAGGAAATTTCTGTCAAATTGAAAGAATTCAAAGGGTCAAAGATTCAGGAAAAGAATCCCCCAAAGTGAGTGCTGATTCCAAAAGAGAGGCTGTCTGTCTTTTTGGGAAGCAACATTTCCTACCCTGGATTATGATCCCAGGTCCCATCCTTTCCTCCTGCTTCAGTGAGTAGGGGAGGGGCTGACAGTTTTTTCTTCTGTAAGCTCTGGGCTGCCTCCAGATAGGCAACATTGCCAAGAACGTTTTCCTCCTAATAAGGAAGCTCTGATTACAATGATCATGCTCAGATACCTAAAGCATTGCTGGACTCTGACCTACAGAAACACAGGGAATTACCGTATTGTGAAAAAAATCAGTCTGAAAAAAAAGATGAGATAGGCTTGTTTGTAAATATTTGGTTCACCTTTCTGAGAGGCAAATCTTTAAGCCATAAAAGTGTACAGTATGTTTTATGGATTTTATCTTCCTTTATAGGTCTATAAAATCAGAGCTTTATTGGTGTGAGCCCTCTGTGTGAAATAAATGATAGAGAAGCAGATGATCATTTTATTTCATGGTTGAGACAAGATGTATCGGGCTTTATTGCACCTAATTCCTCAATGAAAGGAGAGTTTTAAAGTGCATAGCTGTTAATTCTGTTTGGCAGATACGAACTGTAAATGTTTTAATCTGCTTTCTCTCCTTATTAAATTAGAAGTTTTCAGTGATTATAGGTTTTTACTTCTCTTGTGGGGAACTTGAAAATAATTTTTTATATCTATCTTTCCTATTTTTCTGATACATTTGCAATGTTACCTGGAGTGACCTGGGATACAGTATTAATTAGTTTCAGCATATCACGACTATTGGTATAAATGGCTTTTTTGGCTTGAATACAAAGATTAGCCGTCCTCAACATTGTCAAAACAGTGATTCCTGATAACTCCAGCCAGAGGAGAGCTCTTCCACCTTGGTTCTGTTCTCTTTCACTTTTTGTCTGCACTTAAATAAAGTAAATAAATAAAGTTCCTTTATTTGAGAGGCCTATATAATAACATAACTAATTCCTGCCCTCTTTATCCCTTCTGTTCCTGCAGATGGGACTGCCTAACTGTGACTAATATAGGACAGAAAATTGATTTTACTTTTCATACCAAGTCTGACAAATAGTTTTTGGCTTTGTAGAGCATTGAGCCTGGAAGATGGTGAGGCCACACCTAGACTGAATATGAAACAGTGCTACAATTGGTTAGAGATGCCTTCCCAGATTCAGGAGTGGGATCCTAGTCACAGCTCACATTATTAGATTACAGAAGAGTGGGGGGGGGGAGGGAGTTGGATTTTGTTGAATTTTGAGGCAAGTTAACATTTCATAGGAGCACCATGAGGCCAAAGTTACCCATTAGGAATGGGCTTCAGTTTTACTGACAGATAGCCTCATTTCTCCCTTCTGAATTTCTCTAAGCCATCTCCACTTTCCAAGTCAAAAGCACTCAGTCAAAGTAGAACATATAGCCATGCTAGGAAACCTTATATCAGAAATGCTTTAGAGGAAAAGGAGCTCACATACAATGGGATATCTTATGGCAAGAGCCTTCACTTCATCCCAAACCACACCATGAAGTGGGCAGTCCAGTGAACACAGGCTACTGAAAGGTCTGGCCCAAGCTTGCATGCCTTTTCTTTTTAAAAGAAAGATGGGGTGTTGGTTGGCATGAGAGAGAGAGAAAGAGAGAGAGGGAAGGAGGGAGGGAGGCAAAGAGGGAGGGAGATATGCTTTGGAAAAATAGGAGTATTGGTTTAAAGCTACTATCTACATTTGTGAGTTTTTTCTTTTTTCATTTTTTATTTTGATTCCTTAGGGAAGCTTTGGTCATTTACTGAACAGAGAAATCCAAGGCAAGTATGACCTGTTTCTTCTAGTTTCATAAACTTTTTCTCATAGACGGACAAACTTAGTTTGCTTGCTGGCTCGTGACCCCATCTTTCATTATTTTATACTTCAGTGAATACCTCATATTTTTTCCTTCTCTTCCTTGTCCTTATGCTTTTGCTCATTCTGCCTCCTTTTCCTAGAATGCCCTCTCTCCCTGCCTGCTCTTCAAGCTACTCCTTCCTGGGTCCACCCAATCTACCACATCTCTGCTAGCATGTTAAAATTTAGCTCAGGGATTGCCTTATCTGGATCTCTTCCTTGTTTCCCACTGTGGCAGATGTTGATTGCTTCCACACATCCTCCCTTCTTTCCACCAAATGACACTCTGATTTTTTAGCATCAGGGGTGGCTGGGCCTCTTCCTGGATCCAGGGGTTGAATTTTGACTGCATTATGCCAATAGTACTAATTCTTTTCCCCTTACAAGTGACTGTTTTGGGAATGATCAAGTGATGCAATTCTAATTACCAACACGTGAGGGGAAGGTCTGCTGGGAGCTTCTGGGAAAGTATATCTCACTCTTCAAAAAGGATCCAAAAGGGATATTCTCCCTTCAAGTCTGTGGATGTTGCTGGTGAGGAAGTGACATGTGGAGCTGTGGCAAACACTTTGTGATCATAAGGGGTCAGGCCTGAGGGCAAAGGCCAATAGAATGGAGGAACAGAAAGATGAAAACAATTGGAATGCTAAAGATGCCACTGAGTGGCTGACTGAACCACCTGGAAGTGTCCTTCCAGACTCCTTGATGTGTAAGATAATAAATCCCTTTGTTGTTGAATTCAGCTTAAATTGGGTTTTCTCTCATTTGCAGCTGAAATCATCCTTACTGATACCCACTACACCCCTCATCTATGCTTCTTTTAGGACCTTGTGCAGTTTTCTGTCATCCACTTTGTAGCATGTAGTAGTTTGTTAGTTACCACATTTTGTTTATCCATTCATCAATTGATGGACATTTGAGTTGTTTCCACTTTTTGGATTTTTTTTTTTTTTTGCCACACCATTCGGCTTGCAGGATCTCAGTTCCCTGACCAGGGATTGAACCCGGCCACGGCAGTGAAAGCCCAGAATCCTAACCACTAGACCACCAGGGAACTCCCTTGGCTATTAGGAAAAATGCTGTTAAAGCACATTTGTGAACAAATTTTTGTGTGGACATGTGTTTTCATTTCTCTTGGATATATTATATCTATATATATTATAGGAGATTGTAGAATTATAGCAATTGTAGAATTGCTGCATCATATGTAATTTTATGTTTAACATTTTGAGGAACTGCCAATCTGTTTTCCAAAGTGGGGGATTTTAGAATCTCTCTGGCAGTGTAGGAGGGTTCTAATTTCTCCACATCCTACCAACACTTGTTATTGTCTGTTTTTTTTTTTTTTTTTTAATTTTAGCTATGTTAGTGGGTGTGACATGATATCTCATGTGGTTTTGAGTTGCATTTCCCTGATGGCTAATGATATTGAGTATTCTGTCATGCTGTTTTAATTACCTGTTTCTGTGCCAGTCATCAGTGCTTACTGTGTGCCAGGTGCCTAAGTACAGGTACATGAATGGACCTGAATCAAACTTAATTGTAAGTTGGGGATATAATACTCGTACAGTTATTATTAGGACCAAACAATGGTTCACAGCTTGGTCATTAGAGTAAATCAACTTAGATTCTAATCCAGATTCTGTCACTTACTAGCTGTAACTTCATATATTATTTAATGTTTCTTAGCTTTAGTTTCTTCATATGCAAAAGGAGGAAACGGTTATCTATCTCTCCATACTGTTGTAAGGATTAAATGAGAAACTATAAGAACTTTTTTTTTTTTGGCAAGAATATTTTTGAGCACAGTGCCTGACACATAATCATATAATCACTGAAAGAGAGGCAGCTCTTCCTTAATAAATAGATGTCAGTTCTTGTAGTAGACTGTGCAGTGCCACACCTAGACCCCCTTTACTGCACCCACCCATCCTCTTGCTCTATGAAGTTTGGCTGCTTAGAACTCACTGCTGCCCCTTTTCTCTGGAGAATTGCCCTGGCAGAGTATTGCCCAGGGACTTAGCCCTACATAGCCCACCCACCCCCAAAGCACACAGCCAATGATTGATCCTTTACACAAAAGGTTCTTGGGTGTGATTTCTACTCCAGAGCTCTCTCCCCATGCATCAAGTGAAAGTCAGTCTTTGCCTGAGACCACATACTTGCTTGCTCTTTTCTTTCCAGCTTCACTCTTAGCCCTGCATACTTTCCCTGAGTGCGTTCCTTTGACAAATCATGTATACCCCAAACCCGATCTTCCATTCTGCCCCTTGGGAGCCTGTCCAAGACAGCGCCTTTGCCCATCAACCTAGTGCCCCTTATCCAGCACCCCTCCCTTCACCGTCACCCCCTTTTCCCTTACCAGCCCTCCATGATGCTCTCACCCACATTCCACTGCCAAGAGAAGGGGAGAAGTAAGTTATGAAAGTGTGAAAAAGATAGAAATAATAAAAGAAAAAGAAGCAGGAACTACGGAGAAGAAAACAAGGTTTGAAGAGTTGAAGAATGCAGGAGAGAGGAGGAATGTTGCCATACACATAGGGAAGATGAGTAAAATAAATTCAACAACAATATCAAAATCTATGGCCCTGGTATGGCAGGACAAAATTCTTATTTACAGCCCTCTCACAAACTCCTTTCTAAGAAGGATGTATCCTAAAAATGTATTTTTGTTTTAAGAGATTAGCTGATGCATGTGAAGCTGAGAAAAAGACAGGAAATAAATTACTCTGCATAAATTAGGAAAGCTGGGACTTCCCTGGTGGCACAGTGGTTAAGAATCTGCCTGCCAATGCAGGGGACACAGGTTCGAGCCCTGGTCTGGGAAGATCCCACATGCTGCAGAGCAGCTAAGCCTGTGCACCACAACTACTGAGCCTGCGCTCTAGAGCCCACAAGCCACAGCTACTGAGCCCATGTGCCGCAACTACTGAAGCCCACGTACCTAGAGCCCATGCGCTGCAGCAAGAGAAGCCACCACAATGAGAAGCTCATGTACCACAATGAAGAGTAGACCCTGCCCGTCGCAACTAGAGAAAGCCTGCACGCAGCCACAAAGACCCAATGCAGCCAAAAAAAAAAAAAAACAGAAAACGGAAAGCTGGGCTGCCAGGGAGGCTGGAGGATGGGGGAAAGAGAGGAGAGGGGAAAAATGATGTGGTTGGTGATTGATGGGATTAAAACAGAGGTCATTGAAGGTGATTTTAATTTTAATTTTTTTTTTTTTTAACCATAGGTGTTCAGTGTAAAACAACCTTCCAGTGTTCTCCAAGAAATAATTAACAAACATCTGTTTCTCAGTGTTCTAGGTAGAGGTTGATCTATTTTTGGAACAGTGAGTCCTGATGCAGGAAGAGGGACTGCCCCCAGGGAGCCAGTCTCAGGGGTCACAGCAGTATACCTTTCCTGCTTCTAAAGGAAAATTTGGAGAAAGAGAAGAGACTAACTGGGAGATTGTGCATATGTATTTCTTCCTTTAATGGAAATTATTCACTAAAATAGCACCAGGAGAGAGGAGGATGAAGACAAAGAGGCAAGGGGCAATACAGTAAAAATCCCCCAAGCAAATGCTTGCATGTTTCATTGGGTTGCTCTAGGAGACCTGAAAACTTCCGTGACTTGTATCTATCTTGTATCTAAAATTTTTGTTTTCACCATGATTTCTTAAGTCCTGTTATACACTAGCATGAGGCATCTGTCCACAAAGTTTTGGATGAGTCCTGCAGCTCCAGGAAGAAAAGAGAGTGGCATGAGGACTAAGTCTGTCTCTCTTAGAAAGCTCTCCTGTAGCCCATTTAGTGTCTTTTGCTTCTAATTTGTAGGTGAGAACAGGGTCAGCTAGCCCAAGCTCATGAGGATATGAGAAGTTAAGTATTTTTAACTGTCCAGCCTCTTTGGTAGAGGATACATACAGTAGAGAAGCAAGATGCTAATGGCCTTTGGGTAGCAAGTTTATTCCATCTGCCAGAAAATGGTACAGAAGTCATCAGGAAAGTGAATAAATGTGTGATAACTGACTTAACCTAGCAAAGAACCTGCAGCGTAGGTGCCCTCAGGGAGGATCACCCCTGTCAAAGAATATGGAGAATTCCCACACACAGAAGGTTGAAATCTCAGAATTTAGAGAACTTATGCACTATAAAGGTGGGGACGTGGGGAAAAGCTGAAGATGGGCGGCATTGCTGGAAATACATATAGTAAGCAAACTGCCGAGATTGCTCTAAACATCCCCTACACACACAGGGAAGAGTTTAGTTTCTGGAGACGTTCTTTGAGACAACATGGAGACCACGTGAAGCCTGCATTCTGAAACATGGGACCCTCATCCACCTCCTCCCTCCATGACCCCAGAATACTGGAACCAGGGGGATATACCCCAGAAAGAAAATGGAAGGATTTCTTCTCTGAGGAAATTAAGAGCCCTGGAGAAAAGACTTTTAGACACTGACATTTGGCTTTTAATCTCTCTGTGGTCTCTACCTCTGGGCAAAAGCTCTGAGTCACTGCTCCAAAGCTGGGAGTAAAGATAGTTGTCCAGTTCATTCACAGTGAAGCCCCCACTTTATGAGCTGTGCTCTGGGTGAGTCAGTAGCCTTGGCTTTTTGGTTTGTTTCTCCTGACATGGAACTGCAGCCCTATGAGTGGGTGAGGAGTGTTGGAACCTCAGTATTCCTGGCCTACTGTGCTTGGGGTGGACCCTTCACCTTGTTGGAGGAAGGGCACCCTCAGCTCTCAGGTGCACTCACCTAGAATTGAGCCTCGGCTACAGGGAGCGAGCAATGCTGGCAGCATCCCCCTTCTGCAGAGATACCATGGCCTCTGACAGAGAACTGGGGGCACAGGGACCCCTGTGGGCCTGGCACACCTACCCAGAGTAGAACTGTCCTCATGCTGTTTGGGGATGAAGGAGGGAGTGGGTCATGGCTCGAGTGCCACAGACTCTCACTGTTCTTATCAAGATTTAGTAGATTTTTGAATAAATGTTTCTTCATTTGCTATATGTCCTTAGGGCAATTTCAAGAGATTTTCAGATGGTTGTATTTTTATACTTTTCACCACTTAGGTTTGTTTTGCTGGGGAGTAGGTCTACCAAGCTCCTCATGTCCCAGTTCTGGAAATTGTCCTCCATTTTGGTGGTTGGTAGACATGCTGGAGGGACTTGTTTAGAGCATCCACAGCTCTACACATGTGGAAGAGACATGATAGAGGCAGTGTATTTTTTTTAACTTTTTATTTTGTATTGGAGTATAGCTGTTAATGTTGTGTTAGTTTCCGGTGTACAGCAAAGTGATTCAGTTATACATATACATGAATCTATTCTTTTTCAAATTATTTTCTCATTTAGGTTGTTATATAATATTGAGCAGAGTTCCCTGTGCTGTACAGCAGGTCCTTGTTGGTTATCCATTTTAAATATAGCAGTATGTACATGTCAATCGCAAACTCCCTAACTATCCCTTCCCTCCCACCCTTCCCCCCGGTAACCATAAGTTTGTCCTCTAAGTTTGAGAGTCTGTTTCTGTTTTGTAAATACGTTCATTTGTATTATTTCTTTTTAGATTCCACAAATGAGTGATATCATAGGATATTTCTCTTTCTCTATCGAGGCAGTTTTTTTTTATGGTGGAGACATAGAACTCTGAACCTGAGTTCCTTTGCCTCTTTCCAGACTTAGAAGTCATTGGGCAGATGGTATGGATGTTACAGTTCAGCTACATACTATAAATGAATGTGTGGGAACAAGATTTATTAATAACGAGTGTTCTCAGTCTTCTCCCACTCTTTTACTAGCTAAAGGTGATTTTGTCTTTCCTCACACAGATTCTTCCCTCCCTTTAGAGAGGAGATTTCTGTGTTTGTCAGCCTGATTCCAGGCTTTTAAAATTATCTAGAATTGGGAAAACTGGTAAAGAAGGATAAGACCAGAACGATTAGAGGAAAAGGAAAAAAAGGAAGAGGTTAAGAAGAGCTGGATGAGAGTAGGAGAATGAAAGTGTGTGTGTGCTGGGCATACCTAGCTAGTTGGGTGGAGAGAGAGTTTGTTGGGGTGGGGAGATGAAAGAATTGGCAAGAAGAGGAAAAGAAAAGAGACTGACAAAATTTTGCTTTCAGTTATGGATGGATTTTCTTTCGTGGTCCTTGACAGATGCGAGGAAGGTTTGTAATACTATTCTAATTTTGTTTGGCTGGTGATCCATAGTCCTCTATATGCAGAGACTGGTCTATGTATAGCCCTTGTTCTTATTACATTTTAATAAGTAAACACTAAATATACCTCTCCCCTGCTTCCTTATTAGATTTCTGCCAGTGGTACTGATTATAAAGAATGCTGATCTTTATATCAAACTCAGGAGAAATGGAAAGAATCATGTTCTGTCTTAAGAAAAGCATCTGATTGTTCTGCAGTTCTAAAAAAGATATAAAACTTAAGACATATGTATTTTTATTTCATTTATGTATTCAATTCCATAGTTATATAATGTGTGTTTCATTAATAGCTCTTAAAACCGAGGTTCTAAGATGCCATCCCAGCTAAAAGAATTCCAACCAAAAGGGTATGAAATGACATTCTGTCCATATTACCCAAGAGAATTAATGCCATTTAAGGAGTAAATCAAGAGTTTTTTCTGGATTATTTCACTGGCTGATATGGGGGTTGGTGGGGAAGGGGTAACAGCCATGAAGGACTCCTCCTATTTTACAACTTAGATAACTGAGGATGGTGTTGTTTCAGTAAGATCTGAGTGTGGGAGAAACACAGTTTAGGGAGGTAGAAGAGATGATGTTTGGAGTTGTTGGGCTCCTTGTGCTTGTGGGACATCGAGGTGGACATTTAGTGGGCAGGTAAATGTATAGATTTGGGCTTAGGGGATGCTTGAGTGGAAAATATTGATTTTGAAGTCAGTAACATAATGATAGCAGTAATATACAAAGGAATAAATACGATGATCGAGGGAGGAAGTGAATTTGTGGTACAGGAGTCATCTGGGCAGAAGACAGAAGGGACAGAATGCTAGAGTGTGGAGAGAGGAAGAGCATCAAGCATCAGGGACTGAAAAAGCATTAAACAGAGCAGAGTATTTCAGAAACTCTGGGAGGACAGTAGTTTGAATGATCTAGTCTGTTCTCCCTCTTTTTTCATTTCTCTGGACTCAAACCATGGCTTAGTTCTACTATACTTAACAGACACCAGCTGGTTGATAGCTCTTCTGATTGTGGCCCACCTGGTGTCTTTGCCAAGAAATCTTGCCAAGGTGCATGTTCAGAGTACCATGAGCTTACCCTCCCGATATGCAAATGGTTCACTCTGAAGCTTGAGAGAAATGCTCAATGAAATGGTTACTTTCTGATAACTCCCCCGTTGCCTGACCCTCACCACAAAATAATCTCTTTGTAGCCCCATTAAATCCTTCAGTCACTTCAACCATTAGTTCCACTGATTCTCCACACTTATGGTTTCCTCTTAAAATTATGTTCAATTTGTCTTACCTTCAGTGAGAGGTTATTAACCCTGCCTGCACCTGGGGAGACTTTAAAATACTGATACCCAGGTCATACCTAAGACTAATTTAATCAGAATCTCTCAGAATAGTGCCTGGATACTAGTATTACTTAAAGGTCCCTCAGAGATTCTAAGGCGTAGTTACGATTGAGAACCAGTTTCTTAAACCTTTGCGTGGACGTAGTTCTAAGTTATATGTCCAAATAGTGACCCTATCCTTGACTAGATAAAACTGGCTATTGACCATCTTGCCCTTCAGGAATGAAAATATAGCATCACATATTCAGAATTTGAGGAAGTACCCTTTCCATATATCAATAAAACTGGGGAAAAAAAAAAGAACAGAGGAAACACCCTCTGAATGTAGTTGTTATATTGATCTCAAGTTGATACACTGCTTAGAAGAAGCTGAGCTCACGGGACAAGATGTTCTTGCCTGAATAAATCTTTGGCACCCTGAATTCCTGCTGTCTTGTGGACATCCTTGTACTATTTCACCTCTGTTCTAGGGTGATGCCATTCAAGCTTAAAAAATCATTTTTTCCACCAAACAATCTTTTCAAATGAAATTTTGTGCAGAAGCTGAATGTAAAGTGTACTTGCTCTAGTTGAGGCAAGGATGTGGGAAGTTTTCACTCGGCTGTTGGCTCCTCCTGAGCTGCCCTGAGGCACTTCTGCTAACCCTAGGGTTACTAGAAACACAGATTGAAAATCACTATTTTAAGGTGATAACAGCAATATAGAGGAACAAAGAGCAAAAGATAACATTAGACATAATGACCTGGCCTGTAGCAAAACAAGGCCACTTTCACTGAGTAGCTGTGAAAGGATCCCAATCTAAAATGGAATTGGAGGATGTGAGATGCGTAATCTCATGCATGCACCCACAGAAGAATGGAATTTAAGAACTGAGAGACTGATTTCCTATAAATACCTGATTTCCAGAAGACCCAAGACTTATCTTCTAACCAATCAACATCTGCTAAGAATCTCTTCCCATCCACAAACCAATGAATTTACTCCTTGGACTCCGGACTTCTCCCTCTTTACACTCCATGCTCATAAATACAGCCCACCCCAAATCCTTAATGGACTTGACTGTAGCTTGCTATAGCATGCGTTTCCCAAATTGCATTTCCTCTGCTATCCCTGAATAAACTCAATTTCTGGTAATTAGACTTTGCCTCAGTTTACCTCTTTATTTAGGTTGACATAGTCAAGGCTATAGTACCCAACATGCTCAGTGAGAATGCTAGGTGTAGGAGAGGCATCAAAGAAAGGAAACAAGTGCAAGAAAAGTAGAGGAGGATAGCAGGGTAGTGTGAAGATTGAAAAATCACATTGTGAGAGATACAATTGAAAGAACTGGAAATGTTTAGTTTGAAGAGAAAAAATGTGGTAACTCTTCAGATATTTTTAGGACTGTCACATGTAAGGAGGAAAGAAGCAATTCTATGTGGCTGCAGAAAGTAGAACATGCACCATTGGGTGGTAAGAAACTTCAAGGGAAAATTAAATTTGGTTCAATTCAAGAAGTAAGTTTCTCACAGACAGACTCACAGACATAGGAAACAAATTTATGGTTATCAAAGGTGAGAGAGAGGGAGGGAGGGACAAATTGGGTATATGGGATTAAGAGATACAAACTACTGTACATAAAATAGATAAGCAACAAGGATTTACTGTATAGCACAGGGAGTTGTATTCAATATCTTATAATAACCTATAATGGAATATAACCCAAAAAAAATGAACCTGAATCATTTTGTTGTACACCTGAGGCTAACAATATTGTAAATAAAATACAAAAAATGTTTCTAATATTTTAATGGGCCCTGCTTCAGAAGTTAGCAACTTCCCAGTGCCTGGAGATGTTGAACCATTTGACTAGATGACAAAGTCATTTGTTTACTCCTTCCATCCCTCTTTCCCTCTCTCACACACTCGAAGATTCACATTAAGTAAAATTATAATTTTCATCAAATAAAATTAAAATGTGAGTACCTGGAACTTCCCTGGTGGTGCAGTGGTTAAGAATCCCCTTGCTAATGCAGGGGACATGGGTTTGAGCCCTGGTCCGGGAAGATCCCACATGCCACAGAGCAACTAAGCCTATGCACCACAACTCCTGAGCCTGCACTCTAGAGCCTGCGGGCCACAACTACTGAAGTCCACGTGCCTAGATCCTGCGCTCTGCAACAAGAGAAGCCACTGCAATGAGAAGCCCGTGCACTGCAACGAAGAATAGCCCTTGCTCACCACAACTAGAGAAAGCCCGCACGCAGCAAGAAGACCCAATGCAGTCAAAAATAAATAAATAAATAAAAAATTGAGTACCTATGTATGCCACACTAAGACAGGAAGGGGGCAGGGCACAACCTTTAAAAGAATGACAGCCATTGAGGACATGACAAAAACTAGTTAGAACCAACTAGCTTCAAGATGGCGGACGATTGACTTCCACTAGACCTTGAGCGTCAGTATACACTCACTGTAATACATCAGCAGGCTAAATGACACACTCCCAGGCACTAAGACAGTTCTGAGGCCATTCCATAAAAGGCCAAAAAGTGGGTGGTGGTCCATTCCTGGAAATCTCTGCCTCCTTCCCCAAAATAGTTGGAATAAGCCTCCTACTCATTAGCCTGTGAAATTACCCACCCCTATAAAAAACCGACACCCCTGTACCCTGGCACCTCTCTCGCCTTTGGAGATGGCCCACACTCTCTCTTTGTAGTGTGTTTCTCCCATAGCCTCTCACCTTCCGAGATGGCCCGCACTCTGTCTATGGAGTGTGCATCTCCCTGAATAAACCTTCTTTCACTTTACTATGGCTCGCTCTTGAATTCTTTCCTGCTCGAAGCTAAGAACTGACACTCGGTGGCGTCCCAGGGACTCGTCTGGGACCTGGGATGTGACCGTCCTCTCCGGCCCCATTTTCTTTCCTGCAACAACACAAGTGGTTCCTAACTGCAATGTTGACAGAGAGATACCTCACAATTAGCTGTGAAGTGTCTCACAAGAAATCAGTTTCTATTAATGTAGTACTAAAGCTTGTAAATGATTTGCTTTAAAATGAATGACACATTAGAATGGGTTCAGTGTAGTACCTATACCATGGTCATTTTTATTCCGCATTCTGTGGTAAATATTTGAGTTAAAGAAAGAGCTGTGGGTTGTTTGCTAAAGTGTCTAAAGTTAATTATAACCTTTGTCATAACAAATAATTATAACTTACAGTAAGTGTAAGCTATCCTAGCTATCCCAGGTCTAATAAATAGAACTTTTATTATTAATGTCTGCTTAGATTCTTTTGTTGAGGTTGTAAAGTCTACTAAATATACATACAACAATATCTTTTTAGAAAGAAACTTAAACTTTCCCTGAATCAGAGCATAGAGTTTGTTAGTTTCCTGTGTTGTGGAAGAGAATCCACTAGATGGTACTGTTACATAAATGATCATACTTGGAACAATACACTGAAATTTTCTTCTCCATTAAACAACTGCTCACTGAAATATTTTGTTTTTCAACTCAAACTATGCCAACTTGATTAACAGTGTAGCTTGGTCTAAAGTGAGGAAGTAAATTGTCACTATTAGGATTTATGGTAAGCTCCTTGCAAAATAAATAAGGTAATCAATTAGTAGTCTTCTAGCAGTTTGTATGCATGGAAAATTGTGCATCACAACATGCTATATTTTGTATTTGAAAATGAGCTCCTTTCAGAAACACATTTTGGTGCTTATGAAAAGGAAATTGCATTTGGTATGCATTTAAAATTTCCTGATTTATAGATGGCAATTTATTGACTATTTGGTGTTTACAAAGTTTTGCCAGGAAATCAACCACTAATCTGGGAAAGTATAAACATTACACACTATGCAGTTAGAAGCAGATTTGATTTAATGGAGCAGCTACATGGAAGCCTCCTTGTACTATTTCCATAGAGTTCATGCTCTGGAATCTACCTTGGAGTTGGGCCGTTTGAAAGCAAGCCATTTTGATACCTAAGTATCCTTGGAAGTAATCCAAGATGAACCTGCTTCATATAGAGTTCACTTTATAGTATCGTTATAACAGAATGAATCTCCAGATCACCAAAGTATGAATTACATATGGAGAGTTCAGAGGCTTGAATGGAAAAGATAATTCTATATTTGTATTAAAATCAGCAATTAAATATATCATCAGTAAAGTCACTACAGTTATTTAAATACTGGGAAATGTACTTATAGTGAGTTATAATACAGTGAGTAAGATAATATTACATTTTTTCTCTAAGCTAAGTCCCTCTAATTTAGGGATTCTTAACCTGGTCCATGGACCCTTGAGTGTTCATGGATAGAAAATAGGGGTCTAGGAACTTTGAGTGGAAAAACTACAGTTAACTAAAATTCAGCATTTTCTCTAATTACAAATGTAGACAACAAATTATGGAAGTATTATCAGAGCCCGTGCTTTAGACATCAACAGAAATAACAGTTATCTTCATATCACATTACAGTTGTAGCATCTTGAAATATTTTTCTTATTCATCACTACTTTAAAGTTATGGTGATTGTTAGACTGTTAGATCTTAAGATGTTAATAAATGAGTTACTCTATAATAGTTTAGAAATATTTTAATTACCATATTTTAGTATAATTATTGTCCTTTATAATCCTATATATTTTACTTTATGCATTTAGAAATATTATTCTGACAAGCAGTTCATAAGTTTTACACCAGACCACCAAAGGGGTCTGTAATACAAAAATGTTCAGAAACCTTGCTCTAAATTGTGCTTTGAGATAGGACATTCTGGAAAAGCTGCACATCGTTTCTCTTCCTTAAAAAAAAAAAATAGCATCCTTTGGACTGTACCATTTAAGGGTACTGAATAACCTAAAGGGTAGGTGACCTTGAATAGTATCAGAATCAATGATTACCCTTCCATTTAGCTATAGGAATTTAGAAGGTAACTATTTCAAATAAGAGAATACTCAGGATTTCAAAATTTGTCAGAAAGTAAAACTTTTAAAATGCAAAGCAGTAGATTCTCTACTTTCTGTGGCAAATGGAATTGAGAATTGAAATAAATAGTGAGGAACCTGGTTTCTTAGTACTCACTTCCCCTGAAACAATTCAGAGGTTGAGAGACTAGACTGATGATTAAGTTCTCAATTAACACACAGGTCCTGGTAACCTCAATAAATTAAGGAACATTTAAGAAACAGGAAGAAAATTTCTACCAGGAAAAGAATTAAAAGTTTGTGTGGTAAAAAATATAATACAATATCCTAAAACTATAAAATTGAGAAGAAAATCAAACTATAATGAATAACAGTAATTTCAAATTATTTGAATTTGGTAGACTCATCAGTAAATGTTATATCTGTAGACACACTTCTTACAGACATAGTAACTACCAGTTGTGACTAATACCTTAAATGTGTCTCCTTACACATTTCCCACTTTGAATTCCCATTTAACTATGAACTTTGGCAAAGGTTTGTGTGACTAATATGTCCAGTGTATTCTCCCAGTTCTCCCCATTTCTTGCTAAAAATGTCAGTTTAGATTAAACAATATATTTAAAGAGAATTTTAAGAACTCAGAGGAATTGAGGGAAGAAGTGAGAGATTTATTATTTGTCTACTTGGTAGAAAACACTACAGCACTTTTCCTCAGCCTTGTAAAGGCTTTTACATTATATTTGTTAGATGTGAATGATAGTCTCTGTGTTTAAAGAATGACTGATGGTGCTAAGTGCTCCTCATTCTGCATCATTTACCAGTGGGAAAGTTAGAGCTTCTGGGTGTGGGGTCAGTGCCCTTCATCTGGAAGGATTTTTTGCTGGAGGAATCCAGGCATGAATGCGTGAATACATGAATGCAGGCTCATGCCTGTTATTTTGTTTTAGGAGGCCTCCCGTTCATCTGCATGTGGAAAATCAACAGGTCTGCTGCTAGGGCCCTGAACTCTCTCCTGCTCAGCTAATGGTTCACTCACTGGGAAGAACTGTTTCTGCTCCCTCAAGCTTTTCCTTCATCTCTCTTAGAAGCTTGTCTCTTCAGTGCCTCAGTGGCACCACTGTTCCTCTGACATTGCACCTCAGAATCAGTGTTAACTTTTTATTTATGCCACTCTGTGCACTCAGTCCTTAGATCTTGATCAGATAGGGGTTTTCCACTTCTTAATCTATATTACCATGTTAATTCTCCAGTCCCTGGTCATTTCTGACCTCACATGATATATAAAATGTGGCTATAGACCAATGGAACTGATTTTCCTTTGTGGCTTCTAGAATTCAATCTTATCACATTAGCTTAGAGTCATACCCTGCATCATTCTCACTTCGTTAATCTCTTTTCATTCAGTACTAAATGGATTGCCAGCCATCTTGATTGTCACTGAGATTATGTGACAGTTATGATTATTTTAATCCCTTAAATCCTTCAGTGATTCTCTATTTTCCTCTTGTTTATTAATGTGTTAGTTGCAGTCAACATTTGTCAATATTATTTTCTTCATATCCCAAGATACACTTTCCTGTTCTTTCTGTACCCCTCAGAAGTCTTTCATCTGTAAGCCATTTGTTTAAGCTTTCTCCAATATCTTATTTCCATAATACTCTAGAAGCATGACCTCATATTCCAGATTTTAATCTGTACCTTTTATAAAATCTTTCTCAATTATTTAGAAGAAAATGCAGGCTAAAAAGCCTCAACCAGTTAGGGTATTTATCCTCAGTGCTAACACTTCTGTTACATACAAATGAGGATTCATAATTGCAGCCATTTCAAGAAAAGATTAAGTCACCTATAAGTGTTTGAGTGGTGGCCTCTTCATGTGCAACTGGCCCTACCCCATGAAATATTTTATCAAAAACTACAAAGGTGGTTTCTGAAGCTAAAGTTAAATCTTGTGAAGTTGAGCTATAGAACACATCCACTGGGTTGGCTAACAAGGAATCATTCTTTTCATACACTCTTAATCTTTAATAGCTTCTTTACATCTAGTTAGACGAATAATTCAACAGTGAAAAGATGTGGAATTTTGGAAAAATTTTGAAAACATTTTGGTTAAAGTGTATTTTTCAGGGCTGGTGTCTTAGCTCAGACTGCTTTAACAAAATGTTATAGACCAGGCAGCTTAAACAAAAGACATTTATTTCTCAGTTCTGGAAGTTGGGAAGTTCAAGATCAGGGTGCCGGCAAATTTGGTTTCCAGGGAGAGCTGCTCCCCGTCTTACAGAAAATCACTGCCTTGTTGTGCGTTCACATGGCCTTTCTCTCAGTCTTCCTGTTCTTATAAGGACATTAATCCCATCGTGAGGGTGGGACCTAATTTAAACTTAATCACCCCAAAGGCCTCATCTCCAAATACCATCACAGAGGATGTTAGGGCTTCAACATATGAATTTTGTGGGGACACAAGCAAAATTTACTATGGGCACATAATCAGCAGGACCCAGTGCAAGATGAAAATGTGAAGGAGCCCTTGTTTAAAAGCAAGAAAAGGGAATTCCCTGGTGGTCCAATGGTTAGGACTCCACGCTTTCACTGCCAAGGGTGGGGGTTTGATCCCCGGTCTGGGAACTATGGACCCTGCAAACCGTGAGGCGTGGTCCCCCCCACCCCCAAAAAGAAAAAAACCCAAGTAAAAAGTGCCATTGGAGGTACTAAAATATAAAACTTTCCCTTTCTGCAGTCTCTCTTGACCTGTCATTGTGTCTTTTTCTTGCTACTTAATGTCACAGTCCCTTGAGCATGGGGATACTTGTTGGTTGAGTGCAGATCCTCACAGGTGCCTGGGACTGCACTACGGGCTGCCAGGCTCCCCTTCTTGTCAGCACTAGACCTCCATGGGAGATCAATCTCCCTTTCCCATGGGATTGCTACCTTAACCAGCAGTGGACAGGTGATCCCTAAGTGATTGTATGTGTCACACTGGGATGTGCTAGGTGCTTGGATAAAGGGTGTATGAGAAGGTTGCCCTTCTTGTCTCCTGCTAAGCTTGCTGTGGTGCTGCTAGCCTGGAAAGGAGATGGCCACCACCATGCCCTTCCCTGAGAAAAGGGTGTATGCCCTCTTGTACGCATCACCCTGAAGCCCCCCATGCCCACACCCTGGCCCACTGGGAGGTTGAGTGGGGCCCAGAACACCATGGAGTCAGGAGATGGGCAGCTGAGAACCCATCCCAGGGAGGCAGGGGGCAGCAGGACTGCCCCTGAGCCAGCCCTCCAGACCCCCAGGCACGTGCTGCATTGTCCCATTGGACTTCACTTACGCAATACAAATTCAAAGATAAAATTATTAAGAACTTTAAGACAAAGACTGCAGTGCCTTGAACTCCAAACAGGGGGCCCTTCTGGATGTGTGCCTCTGTGCTACTGTACTGGTCACACGCCCATGGAGGCGGCCTTTCATGCAATCCCTGAGACGTGGCAGTTATGTACTATAGTGTTTAAGATCAAGCTAGTAAATCCTCTAAGAATTGGAAGGATGGCATAACACTGTATCACTCGTGAAAGGCTATGCGCCATTCATTGTCTCTGAACCCCATAGTATCCACTAAATTACCATATGTGAAAAGGTTATTCATTGAACATTGATACATCAAGACAGTGAACCAACAACAGGATATAATCCAAAATTAAATGTTATCAAGGAGCATTCATTTATCAGTATAATTTGTACTTTAGACAGACATTTCAATTTTTCACACATGTGTTCCCATATTGGAGGCTCTCTTTACAAAGGTACCATTTAGATTATTTTTCCTGATAAATTGATCAGTATTTAGGAAGGAGAAGCATTCACAGATAGAATCCACAAGGAGGAGCTCTGAACTCATTTAAGCATCAGGATTTGCAGTTTCTATCTCAGAGCGTATTCACGAGTAATATTGTCTTGAAGTACATAATTAGTTCCAAGGCAGAGTTTTATCAGCTGAGTCTTTGGGGAATGGTAATGTGTAAACACTTATTAAAATGTTGTGGTGGGAGGGGGCACAATTCTGCATAAGTCAAATTAGACAGGTACAAACAAAACCAAAGGCTTCCTGCCCTTGGGATTATTTGTTCTTTGGTTGAAGATACATACCATATTGTGGATTCTCATCCATGTTAAGAGATAGCAAGGAAAGAGTATGGACATTTTTGCAGTTTACAGTTAGCTCTGACAAATAGAGATATAAACCGTGCAGCTCTCAGAATATGGTATTTTTCCCAGGGCATCTCTGGGGGGTTACTGAGGGCAGGGAAAGTTATTGAGTTATGTTTCTATGTATTGAGTTCTCATATCAGGAAAGCATGAGTTAAAGTGTATTGTGGGATGTCTTGTACAAATATAAATAAATGGATACATAAACAGTATACTGTAAACAGATGAGACAAAGCAATAGAAACGAAGGCTTATAAAGTGTATTGGATTGTAGACTTTGTTTTCCTGTCTCTATTTTTAATCTATATAAAGCCTCCAAGTCTCTTGAGCCAGCTGGAGAAATTAAGAGTAAGTGTCATATTGAGTCAGGAGTATGTTGGGACGATGGCTGTGTGAAACTTGAAAGGTGGAATCATTCCTTTGATCTTTCTTCTTGGTTCTCCAGCCTGGCTTTGGGATAGGGATATATATATTGATACTTAGTAAAACTTGGCAAGCTCTACCTGGTGTGGCTAAATACTCATGACTTGGTTGGTTCTACACAGCTGGAGAGTTTGGATGATTTTTTTTTTACTCTTGTTGTAAGGTTAGTAGAAGTGAATTGGGAAGGAGTGGTATAGTTTGACTGGTACTTCCCCCAAAGAAAGGAAAGTTGGATTAGACTCACAGGGTGAGAAACTAAAGAGGTCTTTCTTGGCAAAATAAAACCACCTACCCTTCTATCACCATTTCTTTACCTTGCTTTTATTTTTCACCATCTAGCTTTGTGGTGTGTATTTATTTGCTTTTAATGTGTTCCCCCCACTAAAATATGTGTCATTCTGAGGACAGGACTTTGATTTGGTTTAGATTTATCCTTAGAGTGTAGAACTGTGCATGGCACAAAGTAAGTAGGTGCTCAATAATTATTTGTGAAATTAATAAATCAATGAGTCTGTAATGTCACATGATTTATCTTTTAAAATTGTATTTTATCATCTTTTGATTGAGATCAAAATCACAATGTTGTAATGCTGCTCCTCCTCTGATATTGGGAAATAGGGAAATTCTCAACGTTACCTAGGCTGATAATTAAGGTTTCCTCTACTGAGGGAGTCTCCTATATCTCCCTACTTGAAGTGGGTGCCTGCAGATCAGCAACACGTGGGGGCCCCAACCCAGTGCTATTGAATCAGAATCTGCATTTTCACAAAATGCCCAGGTGGTTTGTATGAATAGTAAAATTTGAATGGGTGACTCCACAGAATGGGCCTTTAACCAGGCATGTAATTAGATGAGAAAGTTTGGCTTCGATTTACTCCTGAGCAAAGCAAAAGAAGAAAGGAGGCTGCAGATGGGATGAAATGGAATGTTTTACAGTGCCTTTTACTCTTTCTGCCTTTATTATCATCCTAAATACTTTTATATAAAGTCCTTTCAACTGTAAATCTTTGTTGGTGCTTTTCATTTCTTTTCCATCTTAATATTTTTTCCAGGTTTCTTATGTTGTTATAGTTTCATCTACTATGTCATAAGCAAATAGAATGCTTTGTATTTCACATATGAATGCACTTCTTTCAAATAATGGCCTGTCCTAAAAATCTTACCTCTTTGTGTATAAATATTTTCTTCCTCAGCTTTCTTAGATGTCAAGAAAAAAGTCCATATTATAAGTGAGATTCTATCCTTCAAGCAACATTTTATAAAGGATCCTTTTTCATCTTTGGACCATTGCTTATAGCAGTGCCCTCCTTGGGCCTGGGGTCTCTTTTTTAGTGGCTTTTCGAGTATTAACTGACAGTGCTTGAGTGAGAGTTATGTTCAGAAACTAGGTGCTGTGTATTTTAATAAACATTACCTGAACTGTATCCTCAGGAATGGTTAACTTCTTTTTTTTTTTTTTTTTTTTTGCGGTACATGGGCCTCTCACTGTTGTGGCCTCTCCCGTTGCGGAGCACAGGCTCCGGACACGCAGGCTCAGCGGCCATGGCTCACGGGCCTAGCCGCTGCATGGCATGTGGGATCTTCCCGGACCGGGGCACGAACCTGTGTCCCCTGCATTGGCAGGCGGACTCTCAACCACTGCGCCACCAGGGAAGCCCAGGAATGGTTAACTTCTAATGGATATAATTGAGTGTCAGACAGAAGGTCACTCTTAGAGATTAGGGACAGGAAAATGCCTATAGTGGTTTGATTTTTTTTTTTTTTTTTTTTTTTGGTTACAAATGCCCTGGGTCAGCATTTTAAGATTTTTGTGTTAAGTGTTAATACATAGAATAAATTATCTTCCTTCCCCCATTGCTACCATCTTATCTCCTCATTGAAGTTAGTTTCCTTGATGAAAGAAAGTTTACCTTATAATTTCCTCTGGGGGGTATCTAACACAGTATTGCGCACTTCATAGTGTTCAATACAAATTCATGATTTGAAATTTGAAAAAAGAAAGAATTAGCTGCAAATAGAATTGTGAATAAGCAAAAGATCTAATAAGACAAGTAAGCCATGCATTTAGTAGACAGAAGCACAAATCGAAAGGGTGGTTTATGGTGTTTTCTCTGGACATTTTAAAGTTGCATGAATCACTATAATTAGCAATCATTAGAAATGTTTTACACTGTATAGCCAAAATATCTTTAATTTTAATATGTATTTAGGGTTAACTATAGGACTGGTTATCTGTTTTCTTTTGGAAGCTATATTCATGCATTCATCTAGGTAAAAATTGATAATGCCAAGATAGCATCATTTTGCTTCATTCATATTCCCTAGTGATGATCATACCATCTTTCCTCAGCTGAATAGCAAAAACCAGTTTCTTTGTTCCGTCTTGAAAGGTGATATGAAATGAACTCAGCCTGCCTTTGTTTGTCAATATCCTGTGCCGAATTAGTCTTAGTGAATAATATAAAGTCAGGACAGGCTCTCTTTTCTAGCTTTTGGTGGTGCTGACATACACAGAAACACAGTGCTTTATATTTTGCAGGTTTAAGAGAATACTATGTAGAGTACAGCCTCACAAAAATAAGGTTATACAAGTATGCAGTAAATTAAACAACGCTGACATGGATGTGATAAGATATAGGTAGGCAACATCAAACTGTTAGGCTTACTGTTGTAGTTTATTTTTGAACTGATGCAAAATGTAAAGTACCCAATTTTCATGTCATTGGATTCTATTCTATTCTAACTCGCCCCCCCCAACCCTGTTTCATCAGGTCCTTAGGTATGTTCCAGTTTAACCCTGCCTGTGCTTACTATGTATGTTAGGTATATTATGTATAATTATAGATACAAAGTTTGACCCAATTACACTTTGGGGCTGATAAGAGAAAGTCCGTGTTGTAAATGAAACTCTTTTGGGCAAGTTTTCATTAAAAACAAGTCCCAAAGCCATAGCAGAGGAAAAGCTATTTGAATTTAGTTTTTCCTTTTCCTCTTCCTATCTGTATTTACTTTTTCACTGCTGAGAAATAAGAAAGATCAAAAACAAGTGTGTTTGAATTGCTTTTTCCCCACCTAATATGGTAAAATAAAAAACCAGAATATCAGGATCACAATGGGAGGAAAGGGCTTGGTACCTTTCTCTTTCAGGAAAGAGATGGTCTTTTAATATAATACGATTTAGGAGATCACTTCCACATTAGTGGAGTAAGAACCCTTGAAAATCCACTCCTCTATAAAAAACAATGAGAATATTGACAAAAATTATCAAAGCCTTAATCAAAGGCTTGCAATAATTTGAGGACCATTTATTCAAGAAAAATGTTTAAATGTTGGTAAGAACAGTGAGCTTTGTGGTGTTTTGATTTTGCCATATCCTATCCCCCTCTAACTGGCCTTGAAATCATGGTAGCCAAGAGAATCAACAGCCTAGTAGTTACTGGAGGGACAGAACAGGTTTGAAGATTCTTAAAAAACCCCATTCCCAGATAATTGTCATCATATGGCTTGTCTGTCAGTTCCCTGGAAACCTCCTCGGCAGGGCTTGTCTTTATATGACCTAACTGGTTCAATGCTAACAGCCTTTTCCTCTGAAGCATTTGTTGAATATAATCAACGACAATTATTTAGAACTGCAGCTGCCTGATGTAGTGATAATATTTGGGCCACACAGGAACCTGGTCAAAAACTTAAAAGGAAAAGCTGGGTGATGAGATGTTCATAGGGGTCTTTAAAAAGATCTGACATATTCCTGGGCATCTAGAAGGCCACACACATGCAAAGCTGTGTGCATGTCTAGGAATAACCTGAGAAGGCTCTTATGTCTCACTTCTGGTTGACCTGAAGTTCTGCTCAAGCAGGAAGTGAAGACTAAGGTAGTAAACTACCTGCCTGGCATTGAAGGCATAACCCACACAGAACAAATTTGGGTTTGTCCTTAGCAAATGCTAGGAGACTTACTGGTTCTAGACATTTAAGAAAATCTCTATCCAATTGTTAGCTGATCCAAAGCTAACTGAGCAGAGACATCAGTGTCCACACCTGACAAACAATACAGATTTTATAGAATTAGTCCAGGAAACCTGTTAAACAAACAGCAACAGCAAAAAACCTTGGGGAGAAGATCTGATTTTCAGAGTTGCCATATTATTTAAAATATTTAGTTTTTGCCATAATATATTATCTCAAGGCATGCAAAGAAAAGGAAAGTATGGCCCATGAACAGGGGGATAACAAATCAATAGTAACTGACTCTGAGGAAGCTCAGGTATTATTAGAACACCATAAATTACTAGACAGACTTTAAATCAGTTGTTATAAATATGTTAAAAGCACTAAAGGAAACTTTGTCTACAGAGTTAAAGAAAAGTATGGGAGTAATGTCTTGTCACATAGAGAATATCAATGAAGAGGTAGAAATTATAAAAAAGGAATAGAATATCTGGAGTTGAAAAGTACAATAATTGAAATTAAAAAAAAAAAATCACTTGAACTCAGCAGCAGATTTGACCTGGCAGAAGAAAGAATCAGAAAATTTGGAAATAGATCAACTGAGATTTTATAGTCTGACAAACAGAAAGAAAAAAAAAAAGAATAAATAGAGCTTCAGAGATATGGGGAGACCATGAAGTATCAATATATCAACAAATGCATAATGGGAGTACCAGAAGGAGAGGAGAAGGAAAAAGGGGCTGAAAGAATGTTTAAGGAAATAATGTCCAAAAACTTACCAAATTGATAGAAATTATTAATCTCCACATCCAGAAAGTTTAACACGGTCCAAGTGGAGTAAATTCAAGGAAATCCACATCTAGACACATCCTAATCAAACTGTTGCAAGACAAACACAAAGAGAGACTACTGAAAATAGTGAGAGAAGCAGCTCATCACACACAAGAGGTGTTCAATATGAATAACAGCTTATTTCTTAGAAGAAACCAGGGAGGCCAAGAGGCAGTGGTATGACATATTCAAAGTGGTGAAATAAATACTGAGAGAACTTGTTGCTAGCAAGCCTGTCATACCAAAAATACTAAGGGGATCCTTTAGGTCAGCAGTCCCCAACCTTTTTGGCAGCAGGGACTGGTTTCGTGGAAGACAATTTTTCCATGGACTGGAGGTGGGTGGATGGTTTTGGGATGATTCAAGCACATTACATTCATTGTGCTCTTTATTTCTATTATTATTACATTGTAATATATAATGAAATAATTATATAACTCACCATCCTGCAGAATCAGTGGGAGCCCTGAGCTTGTTTTCACTTGCCACTCACTGATAGGGTTTTTATATGGCTCTGCAAGCTATTGATTTATTATGGTCTCTTTGCAGTCAATGATAAGCTACTAATGATAATCTGTATTTGCAGCCACTCCCCAGCGCTAGCATCACCGCCTCAGCTCCACCTCAGATAATCAGGCATTAGATTCTCATAAGGAGTGTGCAACCTAGAGCCCTCACATGTGCAGTTCACAGTAAGGTTCTCACTCCTATGAGAATCTAATGTCGCCGCTGATCTGACAGGAGGTGGAGCTCAGGCAATAATGTGAGTGATGGGGAGCGGCTGTAAATACAGATGAAGCTTCACCCGCTTGCCCACTGCTTACCTCCTGCTCTGCGGCCCAGGGGTTGGGGACCTCTGCTTTAGGTTAAACAAAAGGACCCTGGAAACTAACTTGAATCCACATGAAGAAATAAAGGGCACTGGTAAGGGAAATGATAAAGATTAGAGATTTAGAAATAAAAGAATTAGAGAATAGAAATCTAATAGAGAAATCAGTGAAAAGGAATTTTTTTTATAAAGATCAAGAAAATTGACAACCTTTAGCTAGACTGACCAAGAAAAAAAACACCAGACTCAAATTACTAAAGCCAGATATGAAAGAGAAGTCACTACTGACCTTAAGGAAATGAAATGATTATAAGGGAATACGTAAATGACTGTATCCCAACAAACTAGATAGCTTAGACGAAATGGACAAATTCTTAAAAAGACACAAATTACTGAACTGACTCAAGAAGAGAAAGAAAATTGGAAAATACTTATAACAAGTAAAGTGATTAGACATTTAATTTAAAAACTTTCCACAAAGAAAAGTTCAGGCCCACATGGCTTCACTGGTGAATTCTGCCAAATGTTTAAAAGGAATGAATACCACTCCCTTACAAATTAAAATATAGAAGAAGAGCGAACACTTTCTGTGGTAAGCTAAAAAATAGCTCCCTTCTGCCCCCGCCACAAGATATTCATGCCCTAATCCCTGGAACCTATAAATGTTACCTTTTAGGTAAAGTCTTTACAGATATGATTAAGTTAGGAATCCTGACACCAAGGTAGAGATTATTCTAGATTATGTCAGCCCAATGCAGTCATAAATGTCTTCATAAAAGAGAGGTAGAGGGAGGGAGATTTTAAACAGAAGAGGAGGAGTCAATGTGACGATAGAGGCAGAGATTAGAATGGTGCCAGCCACAAGTCAAAGAATACTGGTAACTACTTGAAGCTGAAAGAGGTGGGGAATGGATTTTCCTTTAGAGTTCCCAGAGTGAGCATAGCCCTGCCAACATCTTGATTTTAACTCAGCAAAACTGCTTTTGGACTTTTGACCTCCAAAAGCTTAGGAGAATAAGTTTTTGTTGTTTTAAGCCACCTGTGTTGTGATAATTTTTAACAGCAGCTATAGGAAACCAGTATACCTCCCAACTCATTTTGTGAAGCTGTTATCATCCTGGTGCTAAAACTGGATGGAGACACAGAAAAAAGAAAACAAAGACTGATATCCCATGTGGATATAGATACATAAATCTTCAGCAAAATACTAGCAAATTGAATCCAGTAATATAAAAAAAAATCATACAACATGACCAAGAGGGATTATCTCAGGAATGCAAGGTTGATTTAATATCTGAAATCAATGAATTATAATATATTAATAGAATAAAGAACAAAACCCATTAATCAACTCTCTAGATGGAGAAAAACATTTTGACAAAAATCCAGTACAATTTAATGATAAAAACTCTCAGAAAAATAGGATTAAAGGGGAATTTCCTTAAACAGATAAAGGATAACCATGAAGAACCCACAGCTAACATCATATGTAATGGTAAAATGCTGAACACGTTCCCCCTTAAGGTCATAAGCAAGACAAGAATGTCTGCTCTTGCCATTTCCTTTTTTTAATATATTTAAAAAATATTTATTTATTATTTATTTTGGCTGTGCCAGGTCTTAGTTGCAGCATGCGGGATCTTTAGTTGCAGGCATGTGGACTTCTTAGTTGCGGTATGTGGACTCTTAGTTGCAGCATGCATGCAGGATCTATTTCCCCAACCGGGGATCAAACCCGGGCCCCCGGCATTGGGAGCATGAAGTCTTACCCACTGGACCACCAGGGAAGTCCCTGCTCTTGTCATTTCAATTTGACATTGGATTGGAAGTTCTAGGCAAGGTAATTAGGCAAGAAAAAGAAATAAAAGACATCTAGCCTTTTGGCCAGAACTGCCATCTTCCAGTAATTTGCCAACATGACCAACACAGAAGGAAAGAGGAGAGGCACCTGCTATATGTTCTCTAGGTCTTTTAGAAAATATGGAGTTGTTCCTTTGGCCACATACATGTTAATCTATAAGAAAGGTGACATTGTTAGACATCAAGGGAATGGGCACTGTTTAAAAAGGAATGCCCCACAAATGTTAACATGGCAAAACTGGAAGAATCTATAACATGTGTCCCCAGCATGCTGTTGGCATTGTTGTAAACAAACAAGTTAAGGGCAAGATTCTTGCCAAGAGAATTAATGTACATATTGAGCATGTTAAGCGCTCTAAGAGCTGAGATGGCTTCCTGGAACATGTGAAGGAGAATGATCAGAAAAAGAAGGAAACCAAAGAGAAATGTATTTGGGTTCAACTGAAGCACCAGCCTGCTCCACCTAGAGAAGCACACACTGCGTGGCTTGTGGAGTCTTAGTTTCATGGCAGTGAAAGCACCGAGTCCTAACCACTGGACTGACAGGGAATTCCCTAGAGGAGCACACTTTGTAAGAACCAACAGAAAGGGCCTGAGTGCCTGAAACTCAATGAATTCATGGCATGACAGGTCTAAAAGAAATAAAAGATCTCTGGACTGTAAAAATGTTTTTCTTAATTGAGTTAAAGTGTGGTGTCCACACCCCCAAAGAAATATTTAAAGCGCACTTTGTATCCTAAAAATGAATGAATGAATGAGCGAATGAATAAACAAATAAATGATATCCAGATCGGAAAGGAAGAAGTAAAACTACATCACACCATATACTAAATTTAACTCCAAATGGATCAAAGGCCTAAATGTAGGAGCTAAAACTATAAAATTCTTAGAAGAAATCATATGAGTAAATATTTGTGTCCTTGGATTAAGTAATGGTTTCTTAAATATGACACCAAAAGTACAGGTGACAAAAGAAAAAGATAGACAAATTGAACTTCACCAACATTAAAAGCTTTTGTGCTTCAAAGGGCACCATCACGAAATTAAAAAGATAACCCATAGAATGGGGGGAAATATTTGCAAATCCTATTTTGATACAGGGACTAGTATCCATAATATAAAATTATCTCCTATAACTTAAAATGACATGGCAAATAACCCCCCAAAAAATTAGTAAAGGATTTGAACAGATATTTTTCCAAAGAATATATACAAATATCCAATAAGAACATGAGAAGGTGCTCAATGTCATTAATCATTAGGGAAATGCAAATTGAAACTACAGTGAGATACCACTTCTCACTAGGATGCCTATAATAATAATAATTTAAAAAGGAAAATAATAAGTGTTGGCAAAGATGTGAAGAAATTGAAACCCTCATACATTGTTAGTGGGATTGTAAAATGGTACAGCTATTCTGGAAAACTGTTTGGCAATTCCTCAAAATGTTAAACTTAGAGTTAACTTAATGATGCAGCAATCTATTCCTAGGTTTATACCTAAGAGAATTGAAGACATATGTCTACATAAAAACCAGTACACTAATGTTCACAGCAGCATTATTCATAATAGCTGAAAAAGTGGAAACAACTCAAATATCCATAAATTGATGAGTGGATAAACAAAATGTGATATATCTGTACAATGGAATATTATTTCACAATAATAAAGAATAAAGTGTTGATACATGCTACATCATGGAAGAACCTTGAAAACATTATGCTAAATGAAAGAAGCCAACCACAAATGGGTACACATTATATGATTCTGTTTACATGAAATGTTCAGAATAGGCAAATCCATTGAGACCAAAAGTAGATAGATAGTTGCCAGGGGGTGGGATAGGGTGGGATGAGGAGAGTCTGCTAATGGGTGCAAAATATTTTTTTATGGTGATGAAAATGTTCTGAAATTAGACAGTGGTGATGGTTGCACAACTCTGTGAATATGCTACCAACTTCTGAATTATGTACTTTAAAAGGGTGATCATATTACATACATTATGTATGTAATATGATCTAAATATTATACTAGGAGGATGATAGCTAACTTTGATACAGACCTATGAGGGATATGGACAAGAGATTAATTCTTATAGTATTAGATAGCATAGAAATAAGCTATCAAAAACCCCAAGTTATTCAGAGGTGATCAAAGAATACTAAAGAGAAGAGGAAAAAAAGCAAGATGCCACTTCAAGGTTTCTTGTTCCCTTACCCAGGACTCAGCTTTCCCTTCTACCCAGTATCACAAACTTGTGAAAATGGGCCTGTGTAATACAATATTTATAAGGTGAATATTCAGCCTGTTGCTACTCACATACCCTAACCCTATACTTTCCATATTATTCTTTTTTTTTTTTTTTTTTTGCGGTACGCGGGCCCCTCACTGTTGTGGCCTCTCCCATTGCGGAGCACAGGCTCCGGACGCGCAGGCTCAGCAGCCATGGCTCACGGGCGCAGCCGCTCCGCGGCATGTGGGATCCTCCCGGACAAGGGCACGAACCTGCATCCCCTGCATTGGCAGGCGGGCTCTCAACCACTGCGCCACCAGGGAAGCCCCATATTCTTCTTTACTGTTCTTTTTTCTTTTAACATCTTAATTGGAGTATAATTGCTTTACAATGGTGTGTTAGTTTTTGCTTTATAACAAAGTGAATCAGCTATACATCCCCATATCTCCTCCCTCTTGCATCTCCCTCCCACCCTCCCTATCCCACCCCTCTAGGTGGTCACAAAGCACCGAGCTGATCTCCCTGTGCTATGCGGCTGCTTCCCACTAGCTGTCTGTTTTACATTTGGTAGTGTGTATAAGTCCATGCCACTCTCTCTCTTCGTCCCAGCTTACCCTTCCCCCTCCCTGTGTCCTCAAGTCCATTCTTACGTCTGCGTCTTTATTCCTGTCCTGCCCCTAGGTTCTTCATAACCATTCTTTTTTATTGTTTTTAGATTCCATATATATATATGTTAGCATATGGCCTTTACCATTCTTTACACACATGTAGTCAATCTCAAGATTCATGAAAAACTTCTCCCTTTTTATTCTGAATTCTTGTGCACTAGCAAATATTTTAGAAGTTTAAACAATATGTCAACATATTTTATAGTTACTTTAACTGAGAAACATAACTAGATTTAAAAAAACAGGACAGTTTCCTTTTCTAAATTCTCATTTATATCAATCAGGGTTTAGTGAGAAAAATAGAAGTTATCCTAGATGTCTTCAAGATTTTCAAGGAGAAAATAATTTTTTTCAGGGAATTAAGTACTTACAAAATTGTAGGAAAGGCCGGTATAACTGAATCACTTTGCTGTACACCTGAAACTAACACAACATTGTAAATCAACTATAATCTAATAAAAATTGGATTAAAAAATTGTAAGAGAGGCTTCCCTGGTGGCGCAGTGGTTGAGAGTCCGCCTGCCAATGCAGGGGACACGGGTTCATGCCCCGGTCCAGGAGGATCCCACATGCCGCGGAGCGGCTGGGCCCGTGAGCCATGGCCGCTGAGCCTGTGTGTCCGGAGCCTGTGCTTCGCAACGGGAGAGGCCACAACAGTGAGAGGCCCGCGTACTGCAATTAAAAAAAACAAATTGTAGAAAAGACCAGAAGAAGAGAAAGAGGAAGTGGGGGGTCTTTGAGAAATGAGAAAATTGTAGGCAGCTGCTGCCTACATTCCAGCTGAAGCCTGATGGTAGACCATAAAGCCCAAGAAGCAAGCTGTTGTTGATGCCACGGCTGCAGAAGTCTGAAATGCTGTGTGAGGAAGAGTAGATTCTGCCTCCTTACTGCCTTCCAAATCTTACGTAAGCGCTTGTTTTTGATGGAATCTCACATGGAATCCTACTAGCAAGAGGTTCTGAGAAATGTAGTTCCCAAGCTTCTAGCCCCTGCAGTACCAAGAGAATATGTACAAAAGAGTGCTGGAATGTTACTGATCGATAGCCAGTATGACATGACTTCAGAAGCCAAAGCACTGGTCAAAATGAACTTTGGGCGAATGATGCTTTAGGTTTAGCAGTTGACTCTTTGTTCTTTGAAATACTAGAGAATTTACTACTGCATTTCTGCCTTATATTATATTTCTTATGTCTCTGGCTACCTGAATTAAACCCAGAACATTTGTCTTAGTGTCTCCTTTCTGCTGTAACAAGTTGCCACAAACCTTAGTGGCTTCAAACAATACAAGTTTGTTCTCTTACTGTTTTAGAGGCATAAAGTCCGAAATCAGTGAAAAGTCCAAGTGTCAGCAGGGTTGGTTTCCTTAGTAGGCTATGGGGGAATGAGTTTCCTTGCCTTTTTTAGCTTCTGAAGGCTGCCTGCATTCCTTTACTTGATTCCTTCCTCGAATAACTCTGCTCTCTTGTTTCCATCATCACATTTCCTTCTCTTCCGTCGTCAAATGTCTCTCTGCCCCCCTCCTATAAGGACAGTTGTGATTATGTTTAGGTCCCACCTAGAAAAGTCAGGATAATCTCTCCATCACAAGAATCTTAATCACATCTGTAAAGTTTCTTCTGCCATAGAAAGAAACATTCACAGGCTCCAGGGATTAGGACCTAGATATCTTTGGGGGCCATTGTTCAGCCTACTACAACATTTACAAAATACGTGCTTTTCTTTTTAAAGACACATCCTTATTCCTATTTTGTGCCAGTACTTTCCTGTCCAACATATAAGCTACCAGGCTTATCCCATCGCTATAACTTTGGATCTGTGATTTTACAGAAAGGGTACTCTGGCATATATTGCTCTTTCTTTGATGATCCCTGTTTATATGGTGCTGAGTACTTCAACTTTACAGGCACAAAAGGCTCTGGGGAAGAAGATGCATTAAAAAGAACCCTTGGGGCTTCCCTGGTGGCGCAGTGGTTGAGAGTCCGCCTGCCGATGCAGGGGAAACGGGTTCGTGCCCCGGTCTGGGAAGATCCCACATGCTGTGGAGCGGCTGGGCCCGTGAGCCATGGCCGCTGAGCCTGTGCATCCGGAGCCTGTGCTCCACAACGGGGAGAGGCCATAACAGTGAGAGGCCCACGTACCACACACAAAAAAGCAAACAAACCCTTAATTCTTTCAAATGTCATATCCTAATTTTGCGCCAAAAGAAGTATTACCTGTTTTCTGCTAAACGCTTTACTTGTTCTGCTTCTGGTTGATTCTTGGCTCACACATCCTGTTTAGTGGTGTCATGACTTTATTTGCTGAGGCATGGTCTACAGCTGTACTATAGTTGGAGCCTGGTTAAAGGACTGGGACCAGTTCTGGGCTTTTTGTTCCTCAGGACCTAAAATGTGTTCCCTTGTTCCACATTCTTGGATCTTGCTCAACAACTTGGCCCCAGTTTTCCCTAGGAAGGATTCTAGTGCATTTCTCTCCTTCCAGTTTTAGTTCTTATGGTTCTTCTATTGGGGATGAGGGTTCCTTTCTGAGGCCTCAGTCATAAAGACAGGAGAGTAGTAGATGGATCTCTGTGAACCTATCAACTGACCAATGATTTCACTCAGATTACATGAGAAGACTCTTTATTAGAGCAGGATTCTATTTCCAAAGAAGAAAGATGACATAGAGTAAGAATCTGAAATATGGGAATTCCCTGGTGGTCCAGTGGTTAGGACTCTGCACTTTCACTGCTGAGGGCCCGGGTTCAATCCCTGGTAGGGAAACTAAGCTGAGTGGTGTGGCCAAAAAAAAAAAAATGTCTGTGCAATAATTGGAGGTGAACAGTGGCAAATGCCAAATAATATCTCAGTTTTGGGGAACTGTACTGTCTCTTTCATTTGAACATGGAGAGAATAGATGTTCTAGAAATACAAAGTAAATTATGCATGGTCTGTATATAGATGTAAAAAGGCCCTGAAAAACAAACTAGAATTAATAACCAATTCCCTGCACTTAATTCTTGTTTTCTTCCTATATTACCATTTGAAATGGACTAATGTAACCTACTAATCTTAGGTAGAATTGCTGATTTTCTAGAATAGTGAAGTAATTAGATAGTTGTTTTTATCATAGTTTTTATTTTTGCCCCTACCTCAATAGGGTAAACAAAGGTCTCATTTATGTCAACAAAACACTTTATGAAGTTGAGTAAATGGCAATGTCAATAAACACTTGAAGATTTGCTTCCAATTCATTGTAAATAATTGAGATGACAAAAATCTCCTATCAACAGTTCCTTCCTGAACTAAAGCTTTGGATTAAGTAAAATGTACTAGCACACAATTTTCTTGCATCCCTATCTCACCAGTTTTATCCTGTAGTAGCAAAGTGACATCCAGACAACACAAAGATTGGCAGCAGTTGGAAAAGGAAAGACCTCTAGTGTTTGGTTATACAGCTGGATACTCGCCAGCATCTAACATCAGACTACTTTTTGCAAAATCGCCCATCTATCAGGCAAGTTATCCAAAGCTACAGACACAGAGGGGTCACTTAGGTGTGTGCCTTCCCTGTTAAAGCAATTTTTTAAGGGCCAACAAGGAAAGGCTTCAGTGTGGAGGATTTCCTTTGTTCTATGAAATAATCAGATATGCAGGAATGATCCTTTATTTACACAGGGAGTTTCTAACAGTAGATTCTGATTTTGCTATTGGGGTTCCTATTTCTCATTTATCCTAAGAGAATTTGAAATTCAAAAAGAAAGGAGAACTGTGTAAAAGCAGAATGTCTTGAATATGCTATTGATGTAAAGATTAACCTTTAGAAGAGGGCATCTGCTATGGCACGGCTCTATGTAGAAAGTCTGTTTACAAAAGAAGGCATTAATCAAGACATATGAATCCATTTATAATGTCTTTGCACTGTTGCAGACTTCAGAGTGAGCTAGTGAGTGAGACAGCTGAAGCCTGACAGCTAATTTAAACCCGAGGTCTTCACTGTCCAGAGATTTATCAGAGAGTCAAGCAGCCAGTATCCTTTATGACTTGTACCTTCTCCGTTTTCAGAGGTAGTAAATGAAAAAGACTGAAAAAGGAGGTGCCATCTATTGCAGCTGTGTAAGATCACATAAACACCGTGCCCTGGGCTTTCATTATAACACTTTCTTCTTAGCTAATTACTGTCAGCATTAAATTACAGAGTCAGGAGGCCCCACTCAATACCAATTCATTCATTTCAGGACACAGTTTGGCAGAAAACCTGTAGTGAAATGCCAAACCTTTATCCACTAAGCCTTTTATTTGTGATTAAACAAAAGTCTTGACAAGTAGTATAATTTGCATCAAGCAGGGCTACACCAAGGGCCGATTAATAGTTTTTTAAAAAAAAAAAAAATTAGCTCTAGCCTCTAGTCCACTTGACAGGATTTATCATTCTGCATATCAAAAGGCACAACGGTGGTCAATTATTTTTTCCCCAGTTCAAGCATTGTACCTTTCATCCAATGAGTAACATGACTTTTAAAAAATAACCGTAACCTTTTACACCCATCAGATCTAAGTTGTTGTCTTTTAATACTGTACTGGAGAGGTGAGATTTTTGGTGGTATTGGTTTTTATAATACGTTGACTGGAGAGATATACTATCCTAACCCTTTTATTTTTTATTTATTTATTTTTTGAATTTTATTTATTTTTTATACAGCAGGTTCTTATTAGTTATCTATTTTATCCATATTAGTGTAAATATTTCAATCCCAATCTCCCAATTCATCCCACCACCATCACCCCCCACCCCGCTTTCCCCCCTTGGTGTCCATAAGTTTGTTCTCTACATCTGTGTCTCTATTTCTGCCTTGCAAACCAGTTCATCTGTACCATTTTTCTAGATTCCACATATATGCATTAATATACGATATTTGTTTTTCTCTTTCTGACTTACTTCACTGTGTATGACAGTCTCTGGGTCCATCCACATCTCTACAAATGACCCAATTTCGTTCCTTTTTATGGCTAATATTCCTTTGTATATATGTACCACATCTTCTTTATCCATTTGGCTGTCGATGGGCATTTAGGTTGCTTCCATGAACTGACTACTGTAAGTACTGCTGCAGTGAACATTGGGGTGCATGTGTGTTTTTGAATTACGGTTTTCTCTGGGTATGTGCCCAGTAGTGGGATTGCTGGGTCACATGATAATTCTATTTCTGGTTTTTTAAGGAACCTCCATACTGTTCTCCATAGCGGCTCTATCAATTTACATTCCCACCAACAGTGCAAGAGGGTTCCCTTTTCTCCACACCCTCTCTAGCATTTGTTGTTTGTAGATTTTCTGATGATGCCCATTCTAACCGGTGTGAGGTGGTACCTCATTGTAGTTTTGATTTGCATATCCCTAATAATTTAGCAGCTTTTCATGTGCCTCTTGGCCATCTGTACGTTTTCTTTGGAGAAATGTCTATTTAGGTTTTCTGCCTAGTTTTTAATTGGGTTGTTTTTTTATTATTGAGCTGCATGAGCTATTTATATATTTTGGAGATTAATCCTTTGTCTGTTGGTTTGTTTGCAAATATTTTCTCCCGTTCTGAGGGTTGCCTTTTTGTCTTGTTTATGGTTTCCTTTGCTGTGCAAAAGCTTTGAAGTTTCATTAGGTCCCATTTGTTTATTTTTGTTTTTATTTCCATTACTCTAGGAGGTAGGTCAAAAAGGATCTTGCTGTGATTTATGTTAAAGAGTATTCTTCCTATGTTTTCCTCTAAGAGTTTTATAGTGTCTGGTCTTACATTTAGGTCTTTAATACATTTTGAGTTTATTTTTTGTGTATGGTGTTAGGGAATGTTCTAATTTGATTCTTTTACATGTAGCTGTCCAGTTTTTCTAGCACCACTTACTGAAGAGGCTGTCTTTTCTCCATTGTATATTCTTGCCTCCTTTATCAAAGATAAGGGGACCATATGTGTGTGGGTTTATCTCTGGGTTTTCTATCCTGCTCCATTGATATATATTTCTCTCTGTGTGCCAGTACCATACTGTCTTGATTACTGTAGCTTTGTAGTATAGTCTGAAGTCAGGGAGTCTGATTCCTACAGCTCTGGTTTTTTCCCTCAAAATTGCTTTGGCTATTTGGGGTCTTTTTTGTGTCCATACAAATTTTTAGATTTTTTTCTAGCTCTTTAAAAAATGCCATTGGTAATTTGATAGGGATTGCATTGAATCTGTAGATTGCTTCGGGTAGTATAGTCATTTTCACAATATTGATTCTTCCAACCCAAGAACATGGTATATCTCTACATCTGTTTGTGTCATCATTGATTTCTTTCATCCATGTCATAGTTTTCTGAGTACAGGTCTTTTATCTCCTTAGGTAGATTTATTCCTAGGTATTTTATTCTTTTTGTTACAGTGGTGAGTGGGATTGTTTCCTTAATTTCTCTTTCTGATCTTTCCTTGTTGGTGTATAGGAATGCAATAGATTTATGTGCATTAAGTTTGCATCCTGCAACTTTACCAAATTCAATGATGAGCTCTAGTAGTTTTCTGGTGGCATCTTTAGGATTATTTATGTAGAGTATCATGTCATCTGCAAACAGTGACAGCCTTACTTCTTCTTTTTTGATTTGTGTTCCTTTAATTTCTTTTTCTTCTCTGATTGCTGTGGCCAGGACTTCCAAAACTATGTTGAATAATAGTGTCAAGAGTGGACATTCTTGTCTTGCTCCTGATCTTAGAGGAAATGCTTACAGTTTTTCACCATTGAGAATGATGCTTGCTGTGGGTTTGTTGTATATGGTCTTTATTATAATGAGGTAGGTTCCCTCTATGCCCACTTTCTGGAGAGTTTTTATCATAATGGGTGTTGAATTTTGTCAAAAGCTTTTTCTGCATCTATTGAGATGATCATATGGTTTTTATTCTTCAATTTGTTAATGTGATGTATCACATTGATTGATTTGCGTATAGTGAAGACTCCTTGCATCCCTGGTATAAATTCCACTTGATCATGGGGTATGATCCTTTTAATGTGTTGTTGGATTCTGTTTGCTAGTATTTTGTTGAGGATTTTTGCATCTGTATTCATCAGTGATATTGGTCTGTAATTTTCTTTTTTTGTAGTATCTTTGTCTGGTTTTGGTATCAGGTTGATCGTGGCCTCTTCCTTCCTCTGCAATTTTTTGGAAGTATTTGAGAAGGATGGGTGTTAGCTCTTCCCTAAATGTTTGCTAGACTTCACCTGTGAAGCCATCTGGCCCTGGACTTTTGTTTGTGGGAAGATTTTTTATCACAGTTTCAATTTTTTAACTTGTGATTGGTCGGTTCATATTTTCTGTTTCTTCCTGGTTCCGTCTTGGAAAGTTTCACCTTTCTAAGAATCTCTCCATTTCTTCCAGGTTGTCCATTTTTTTGGCATAGAGTTACTTGTAGTAGTCTTTAATGGTGCTTTGTATTTCTGTGGTGTCCATTGTAGCTTCTCCCTTTTTCATTTCAAATTTTATTGATTTAAGTCCTCTCCCTCTTTTTCTTGATGAGTTTGGCTGAAGGCTTATCAGTTTTGTTTATCTTCTCAAAGAACCAGCTTTTAGTTTTATTGATCTTTGCTATTGTTATCTTTGTTTCTATTTCATTTATTTGTGCTCTGATCTTTATGATTTCTTTCCTCCTACTGACTTTTCGTTTTGTTTGTTCTTCTTTCTCTAGTTACTTTAGTTGTAAGGTTAGATTATTTATTTGAGATTTTTCTTGCTGCTTGAGGTAGGCTTATATAGCTATAAACTTCCCTCTAAGAAGTGCTTTTGCTGCATCCCATAGGTTTTGGATCATTGTGTTTTCATTCTCATTTGTCTCTAGGTATTTTTTGATTTCCTCTTTGATTTCTTCAGTGATCTCTTGGTTATTTAATAACGTATTGTTTAGCCTCCCTATGTTTATGCTTTTTACATGTTTTTCCTTGTAATTGGTTTCTAATTTCATAGCGTTGTGGTCAGAAATGGTGCTTGATATGATTTCAATTTTCTTAAATTTACCGAGGCTTGATTTGTGACTCAAGATGTGATCTCTCCTGGAGAATGTTCCATGTGCACTTGAGAAGAAAGCGTAATCTGCTGTTTTTGGATGGAATGTCCTATGAATATCGATTAAATCTATCTGGTCTATTGTGTCATTTAAAGCTTGTTTTTTCTTATTAATTTTATCTGGTCTATTGTGTCATTTAAAGCTTGTTTTTTCTTATTAATTTTCTGTCTGGATGATCTGTCTATTGGTGTAAGTGAGGTGTTAAAGTCCCCCACTATTATTGTGTTACTGCTGATTTCCTCTTTTATAGCTGTTAGCATTTGCCTTATGTATTGGGGTGCTCCTGTGTTGGGTGTCTATGTATTTATAATTGTTATATCTTCTTCTTGGATTGATCCCTTGATCATTATGTAGTGTCCTTCCTTGTCTCTTGTAATAGTCTTTATTTTAAAGTCTATTTTGTCTGATGTGAGAATTGCTACTCCAGCTTTCTTTTGATTTCCATTTGCATGGAATATCTTTTTCCATCCCCTCACTTTCAGTCTGTATGTGTCCCTGAGTCTGAAGTGGTCTCTTGTAGACAGCATATATATGGGTCTTGCTTTTGTATCCATTCAGCGAGCCTGTGTCTTTTGGTTGGAGCATTTAATCCATTCACATTTAAGGTAATTATCGATATGTATGTTCCTATTACCATTTTCTTAATTGTTTTGGGTTTGTTTTTGTAGGTCCTTTTCTTCTCTTGTGTTACCCACTTAGAGAAGTTCCTTTAGCATTTGTTGTAGAGCTGGTTTGGTGGTGCTGAATCCTCTTAGTTTTTGCTTGCATGTAAAGCTTTTGATTTCTCCGTTGAATCTGAATGAGATCCTTGCTGGGTAGAGTAATCTTGGTTGTAGTTTCTTCCCTTTCATCACTTTAAATATATCATGCCACTTGCTTCTGGCTTGTAGAGTTTCTGCTGAGAAATCAGCTGTTAAGCTAATGGGGCTTCCCTTGTATATTATTTGTTGTTTTGCCCTTGTTGCTTTTAATAACTTTTTCTTTGTCTTTAATTTTTGTCAATTTGATTACTATGTGTCTCAGTGTGTTTCTCCTTGGGTTTATCCTGACTGGGACTCTGTGCTTCCTGGACTTGGGTGGGTATTTCCTTTCCCATGTTAGGGAAGTTTTCAACTATAATCTCTTCAAATATTTTCTTGGGTCCTTCCTCTCTTTCTTCTCCTTCTGGGACCCCTATAATGTGAATGTTGGTGTTATTAATGTTGTCCCAGATGTCTCTTAGGCTGTCTTCATTTCTTTTCATTCTTTTTTCTTTATTTTGTTCTGCAGCAGTGAATTCCACCGTCTGTCTTCCAGGTCACTTATCTGTTCTTCTGCCTCAGTTATTCTGCTATTGATTCCTTCTAGAGTATTTTTCATTTCAGTTATTGTTCATTTGTGTTTGTTTGTTCTTTAATTCTTCTAGGTGTTTGTTATTTAATTCTTCTAAGTCTTTGTTAAACATTTCTTGCATCTTCTTGATCTTTGCCTCCATTTTTTTTCCGAGGTCCTCGATCATCTTCACTATCACTATTCTGAATGCTTTTTCTGGAAGGTTGCCTATCTCCACTTCATTTAGTTGTTTTTCTGGGGTTTTATCTTGTTCCTTCATCTGGTACATAGTCCTCTGCCTTTCCATTTTGTTTATCTTTCTGTGAATGTGGTTTTCATTCCACAGGCTGCAAAGTTGTAGTTCTTATTGCTTCTGCTCTCTGCCCTCTGGTCTACCCTAACCCTTTTAAATTCCATTATTGTACAATTCATCATGCAGGTGGTCAGATAAAAATGTGTTTTTAAGAAATGCAGAAGGGTTTTAATCTGATTATGATTTTCTGGGATATAAAAGTCTATAAAGCTACTAACCTTCCTGGGGGTTAGATTTGTTTTTTTTACTATCTAGCTGTCATTCTTCAGACTGCTTATTTAGGAAAAAGAAAGAAAATGTACTAAAGCCCAGTGTATATGGATGACAGTTTGGTATAGTTTCTTAAATAAACTGATTTTCTGATTGTACAGAAATAAGATTGAATGAGAAATTCAAAATCAGCATATCTTAAACTCGGGTAGGGTGATATTATTAATCCATAAGAATCTGTTTCTTCTCATCTTCTCTGCTTGGGTTTTAGGACGTAGGAAATGCTTTTGGTGAAAACCTTTGTTGTTGCTTTCAGTGAATAGTTCTTGTGGCCTTAATGGGGTCAGTGCCTACACTAGGCACCTTCTCACTTATGACCTATTTATTTAATTCTCACAAGGATGGTGTGAGTTAGGGGTAATCTCCATTTTATAGATGAGGAAAGTCAAGCTACAAGAAATTATATATCTTGCTCAAGATCATATGCTGCTAAGAGGCAGGGCTTGAATTCAAGCACAAGTGTCCTATCTTGAAGACTCCTGTTTTTCCTGCTACACCATTGCCTCTTCTGCACATTGGAATTATCAGTAGGGGAAGATTATATTTCTGTTGAGCTCATCATTACCATTAGCAATGGTCAGTTTTTAAATGCAGTGCCCATAGCAAAATTTCTGGAAGAATAGCCTTCTCTTTGTCAATTGCCAAACCAAGAAAACTCTAGTGTTCTTCAGTTCATAGACTGTTTTGGCAGTGTTTACACTTGTGAACATACAAAACAAAAAAAAGAAGCACTTGAGGAGACTATAACTGAAGTGAGTGGGTATGGAAATATCATGGTTTGTGGTGTCCTTAAGATTTTAGATGCCTGAGACTTGCAGGGATTGGGGCCTGGTAGTTACATTTGTAATACAAATAGCATCATAGGTAAGTGTCTGCAGTGCTTTAGTCCTGCCCCTTCTGTCTCAGAGTTCAGTGAAAGGTAACCTTTTGACTAAGATGGATTCTATTACTGCAAAATAGTTCCTAACAAGGCATTTATCTATGTTACAGATATGTTCTGTGACTATGCCATTTTTCTAAAACTAAATTAGAAAGAGATAGCCTTTGTGAGTGTCTACAAAATGCCTGGAACTGTGTTGGATGCTCAGGGAGGGATCAGCACTGAACAGGACATAGTTTCTAGATGTACTTCTATAGCAAATGGTAGTGCAGTTGGACAGCAAAAATAGGCAGATGTTACAGCGATAGGTGCGATAATAAAAAAGTACGCAACATAGAATAGAGCTGTTAAGTGCGTTTTAGGAAATCTGGGTATAGGAGCTGAGGAAGGCTTTCAAAGAAAGTGCCTTTAAAGCATAAGAAATGATTTTCTAGGCAGAGGAAATTGCAGGTTCAAAGACAGGCAAGAGGATGTGAAACAGCATAGCCAAAATGCCGTGGGTCCAGGGTAAGAGAAGGTGGGTAGAAAGGTTTTATAAGATAGCAGAAGAGGCTTGTGGCAGGTCATGAAGAGACTTGTGGATCATGGAGCTCAGACATTTGAAGGCCACTGAAGGGTTTCAGTAGGAGACCACCATGATCAAATTTGTGGCTGGGAAACATCAGTCAGCAGTGTGGGGACAGATTTCAGAGCAGCAATATCAGAAGCATGGAAACCAGTTAGCACCTCAGGCTGCACAAACAGATTAAGGAAGCACTGGCATTCTTAAATAATTCCGAAATTTGGCTGTAATGTTTAAATATTTTTAAGTGCCTTAAGTGATCAATCAACTTAGATCTTTAGCTGGATTCCCCAGGGAAACAGCAGCAGAGATGGAGATTTGCATATAGAAGGTACATTGGGAAGTACCGTTAGCATCAATACCTGTAGGGGAGTAAAGGATGCAGCACTGGGCAGAGGGAGGAGTTGAGCAGTGACGCAGTCACGCAGAGCCAGTTCATGGGGTGCTCAGGAGCTGGTTGGCCCTTAAAGGCAAGGGAGCTAGGTCTTTATATCTCTGAGGCCAGTCATTGGATATAGACTGTCCCCAGGGACGGAGGAGACTCTTGTGGGGTGGGCAATTCCTGGAGTGGGACTCAGATAAGAACCATCAGTTGCAACAGTCTGGCAGCTGGGGGAATGAGTGCTCAGGTGAATCAAGGCATCCACTATCACTAAAGATGTAAATATTCTCCTGAGAACATTCTTGTAGAGTAATCATGCTCAGAGAACAGCTCTCTTAGGCCTTTGCACTTGCTCTTCCTCTGCCTGCAGTATTCTCTTCCCAGCCCTTTTGTGTGGCTGGATTTTCTTGTCACTTGTTTTTTACTTCTAATACCTCCACCAAAAAGGCTCTTCTGTTCACTCTCTGTAATCTGCTCCAAGCCCCAACAGTCACTGTCCAGGACGTCATCCTGTTTTCTTTTTCTTTATAGCAGAACAAGATGAATACAAATCTCATTATCTGTCTCCCCACTCCTAAATTGTGAACTCCAGGGATCTGCATCCCCTGTACCCAGAACAGTAAATGCTCAATCAGTCTTTGCCAAATGAATAAATAAAAATTAAATTTAAGAGAATGGATATCAGGAGAGGTGGAATTTTCCAAATGAGGGATCCTGAGGAATTGTTATCTTTTGCTTTTGACACTGGTGGGACTCAAGTCCAGGAAGAGGGTTTGTGTCTTATCACTCTTCTACGGTTTTCAGTCACCCACAGAGAACTACTGGAGAATATCTCTTGATCATGTTAAGATGGATAGGCCTCTGGCAAGAGCTTAGCTCTTAGATCTCACATTGGGTATCATTTTTTTTTTTTTTTTTGGTCTCTGGGATGTTTGAGGGCTTTTATTATTCTAAAATAAAACTATCTTAGAGGAACATAAATTATCTATTAAAGAGACTTGGAATTTTAGCATAAAAATCACGTGTGGAATTTCTGCAGAATTGGCAAGCCGCTACTCCTCTATAATCACTTAACCCATTTTCTTTCAAATAGAAGCAAACTGAAAAATGTAGTAATTTTCAAGTGTAGAGGCAAAAAGACACTTAGTACAGCTTGAAAATTCAAATTATTCTGGAAACAACACTGCTGTACTTGGCTTTAATTTGAACTTCAGCTCTTAGAAACAGATTTAACATCTAGCCTCATGACAACTGCTGACTTCAGAAGGGCCTGTGCAGGGCAAGGCATAGAGGAAAGAGACTTCTTTTCACTTTCTTTTGATTTCTTCTGCCTGCTTCATCCATGTCACTGTACCTTATATGGTGATCCTGTCCAGGAAGCACTTACTGTGTTTGTTCGAGAAGAATGGAAGAAATCTTTGGAAGTCATTTATTCAAGTCCTTGTTACTAGCCAGGAATAAATGGACATCAATAACATAAATTCACTTAGCTATATTTAAATATTTAGATTCTTTACTAAAATGTTTGGTCTTCTGATTCAATTAAGAGTTCAGAGAAGAGACAGGAAAGTGTTTGGGTAGTTATCAAAGGTGCTGAGGGGCTTCCCTGGTGGCGCAGTGGTTGAGAGTCCTCCTGCCGGTGCAGGGTACATGGGTTCGTGCCCCGGTCTGGGAGGATCCCACATGCTGCGGAGCGGCTGGG
>NW_006777292.1:1218630-1222384 GCF_000442215.2 Lipotes vexillifer | reverse complement strand
GTGTCCGGAGCCTGTGCTCCGCAACGGGAGAGGCCACAGCAGTGAGAGGCCCGCGTACCGCAAAAAAAAAAAAAAAAAAAAAAAAAAAAGGTGCTGAGGATATTTAGGGCAGATCTGCAGTATCCTCAAGCAGCAGAAAAGAGAGTAAAGAACCACAGAGTAGAAGTGGGGCCAATGTGTATGCAGATTGGACTTTATTAAAGGAATTCCCAGTCAATGATTAGAGAAGCTCAAGGTAGAAATGGAATGCCTCAGAATGTGGTGAATGCTCCGTCCTCTAAGTGTTCAAAGAAACCATGGATAGATACTGTATTCTAGGAAAAAATAATAAAAAGCAATTGACATCTAGACGTAACCTGGTTAGGTTGAACTTCAGGGATAAAGAGAATTCTTAAGGTATCAAATCAAAGTAGAAAAAGAATATCACATACAAAGAGAAAAATTACATGCTGTCTTCAAGGTTTTGTAGTATAGCAATGAGTGCCATATTGAAAAAATAGTGGTCTAATATTACAATATTCAGACAGGTTGTTTTCAAGTGGAAAGGAAACATACATTCTCACTAGTGTATCAAATACTTCAGACAATAAAACACTCATGAGCCCTTTCTAGAAACAACTGGATGAGATTAAAGAAATAGAACAAAACCAAACCACCTGTGGTAGGCAGAATAATATCCCCCTCCCCACCAAGATGCCCACGTCCTTACCCTCAGAACCTGTGAATATATTACCTTATATGGCAAAAGGGACTTTGTAGATGCAAGTAAGTTAAGGATCTTGAGAGGAGGAGACTGCCTTGGATTATCCTGGTGGTCCCAATGTAATCAAAAGTTTCCTCTTACATGAAAGAGGGAGATAGGAGTGTCAGAATCAGAGAGATACTTGAAGATACTATTCTATTGACTTTGAGGTTGGAGGAACGGCCATGAGCCAAGGAATGAAGATAGCTTCTAGAAGGTGGAAAAGGCAAGGAGATGGATTCTCTCCTAGAGCCTTCAAAAGGAATGCAGGCCTGCAGACACCTTGATTTTAGCCTAGTGAAATCCATTTTGCACCTCTGATGTACAGAATTGTAATATAACAAATTTGTGTTGTTTTAAGCTTTGTTTGGTAATTTGTGACAGTAGCAACAGAAAAATAATATACCACCAAGCCAACCAACCAACCAAATAAAGACAAAGAAAGAAAGAAATCTCCCAGAATTTAGGATGGAGCCACCATGGTAAGAGGATATGGCAGTGAACATTGACTACCTTTGAATATGGAACTAAGACACATTAACTCTAGGAATTATGGTTTCAGGATAGACAATAATTGTATGGTCTGTTGATGGAGTAGTTGACATATTAGCTAGAATGTAGTTAGGATACTATAATGAGAAACCTAAAAGTGATTTGGCTTAAATAAAATAGAAATGTTACTTCATTCTCACAAAATTCTGGGTAGACAATTCAGGGCTGGTTTGGTGGCTGAGGATATTGGGGTCCCAGGCTTCTGCTTTGTTATTCTACCATCATCAGCTTGTGGCTTTCATCTCATATTCCCACATGGATGCTTCAGCAGCCACCGTCAGGTCTGCGTTCCAGCCTGTGGAAGGGTGGAAAAGGGATCTAGGCAAGGCCAGTTTCCTTCTCTGTCAAGGCTTGGCCCAGAAATTGCATACATCACTTCTCCAACATTTTGTTACCCAGAATTTGGTCGGTTGGCCACATCTACTTGCAAAGGGGACAGGGAAATGTAGTCTTTAGCAGTCTTTAGCAGGAATGTTTTATACTCAGCTCAAACTTATATTACAATTGAAAAAAGGGAAAATGGAGATTGGGGAAGAAGAAGCAGTTTTTGCCACACTTGATAATGTAAAAATAATGATATAATCTGAGCCAAAGAGTGAGGAGGGAAACAGAAGGTGTTACGATCTGCTTACCACCCTCACATTTTTATAGTAGGAAGGCAGTCCACTGGAAGCATTTAAAGTTGAAACACATATTGAAATTATTTCAACTTAAAGGTTTTCATAATCACTTTTTGACCTGAGAGATTTTTTTTTGAAATACTTCTTATAGTGGAGAAATATTTAATATTCAGGAATACTTCAATTTTACTTCATTTATTTATTTTTTTGTTAAATAAAATTTAAAATATTTTTTAAAGTTAAAATAGCATGCATATTATGATCTCATTTTAATAAAAGTCAATCAATCTGCATATAAGAATAGACAGACAACTAGAATAATATTCACATAGTGTTAATTATGGCTATTTATAGGTGGTGGGATTTTAGGCAATTTTTTCTTTCTGTTAGACTTTTCTGTACCACTTTAATTTTCATAATGAGCACACATCATTTTAAACAAAATGATGAAGTCTTTGTTCATAATAAAGATACAGTCATTACTAATGTGAGGAGGAAGGGATTTTTAAAAATTTTATAAGGAGTATCATGACATGTCTTTAATTAGTGCAATAAGACAAGCTTGAATTTCTGAAAATCTCTTTAACAACTCTTCTTAACATATTAATTATATTTGCTGTTTTACATATCTCCTTTCGGTTTTCCTGTCATGATTAGCAGTGAACCCCTCAAACTCAAAAGTGAACATTTTTAGATAGCAGTAAAGTGGAGATGTTTTTATTCTAGAAGTTCTTGCGGGACTTCCCTGGTGGTCCAGTGGTTAAGACTCCACTTCCACTGCAGGGAGCGAGGGTTCAATCCCTGGTCAGGGAACTAGGATGCCATATGCTGTGTGGTACAGCCAAAAAAAAAGGGTAGAAATTTTTGCATAGGGAAGGATCTCCAAGAAGCAGAGGGTGTGGTGATAGCCGTGAAAAGAAAAGGACTCAGACTGAATTCTGTGGATTGTAGAAAGAAAGGGACAAATCCATGGATCTACCCTGGAAATGGTAAGAGAAAGTCAACCCTGTCGCCCTCTAAGAGCCACACCCTTACCTCAGAGCTCCTGCTACTCTGAAAATGGTGTTTCCTACATATAATGTTATCTTGGGGTTATTGAGTCATAGCTTATTGGATCAGGAGTGGGCACTTAATCTAGGGCAGGCAGTACTTCAGCTGGCTGTTGACAACCTAGATGATTTGGCTTGAAGATACGATGTGTGCAATTTATGAGTTATGCTCACTTCACTGATTGGTTTCACATGAAGTGGACTCAGAGATGATGAAAGTACAGGGAGGTCCTCCAGAAGCAATCTGGAGATGTACATCTGGGAAAGAGGAGGGAAAAGGAAGGGAGGAGAGGAAGGGGAAGGGAAGGAAGAGAAGGAAGGAAGCAGGAGTGGGCATAGGGAGCAGTTGAATGGTGATGCAGTCTCAGTGCAGGGCTCAGCAGATACTATAGGGAGTTCTGGACCTGGAGTGACTCTTCAGAGATGTCCTGAATCAGGACAAGAGGACTAGGCCTTTATCCTCTCTAAGTGCCAGCTGCTCAGGAAGGGGACAGTGCCTTGGATGAGGCAACTCTCTTTAGCTGAGGCAATCTGTGTATCTCTGTGGGGGGCTGACGGCTGGGGGCTGTCTGCCAGCAGCACTAGCTGTGGCTAGGGGAAAAATCCCTTTATTTTGGAAGGGGATCTGGGTGACACCTCCCAGTATTTGTCCACTACAGTGCTTTTCACCTTTTTGCTGGCAATCGGAATCTCTGTTTTGGGATTTAAAGTAGGTAATGTGTGCGTTATCATTGTCCATGGAAGAGAGTGAAAGTCATGGTGAAGAAGGGGCCAGCAAGGCCATCAAGAGG
>NW_006777292.1:1216241-1218620 GCF_000442215.2 Lipotes vexillifer | reverse complement strand
GAGTAGGGAAGTTAATGTCATAAAACAGAAGCTGTGAGGGACTTCCCTGACAGTGCAGTGGTTAAGAGTCCACGCTTCCAATGCAGGGGGTGCGGGTTCGATCCCTGGTCGGGAATTAAGATCCCACCTTCCATGTGGTGCGGCCAAAAGAACAAAAAAACAAGAAACAGAAGCTGTGAGCACACAAGGAAGAGCTTGAAGCAAGGCCAGAGAGCACAGAATGGTGTCACCAGCTGGAGTTAGGTTGTTTGAACTCCTGTGGCTGAGCCCTTAGAGACACCTCAGGTCCAGTGTGGTTCCTGATTTTCTGTAGATGAAATTTTCCTTTAGATATATAGCCCCAAATCTGAAATTCCATGGTGACCTCAGTATACATAATTCCTTGTAGCTTGATCTACATAAATGCAAGGAACTCAGAACCAAGATATATAGGCCATCCTGTCTTAGGGTTCATTTATCTTTTTCACCATTTCTTAATAATAGGGCCGCAAGTTGTGCAGGATGATGAAAGGTACAGGTCTACATTTAATGGTCTTTTATCACATTGATCTTGTGCCACTTCTGTGTTCCTGCCCCATGTCATTTATTCCTACATTACATTATGTGCTGGAACAAAATATTATCACATTAGGTATTTAGTTAATAAGTACCCTGGAAGTATTTAGTTAAAGAAATGAGATTGAGCATTATTTGTTACTGACCTTCATAATAATATCAATAATATAAACATTTATTGTGTACCTATTACATGTCAGCGACTATGCAAAGGGCTTTACGTACATTATTTCAATTAACACTCGAATATCATAGGATAGGTAAGTTCCCCCCCACCCCCACCCTTTTTGCAGATGAGGAAACTAATGGTTAGGGGATTAAACATCTTGTCATAGGTCACAAGGCTAGTAAGTGGTACAGCCAAGACTTAAATCAGGCAGCTTGCCTCTAGACTATGTACGTAATTATACACTGCTGTATACTATAGACCTAAAGGATTGTAATCCTTATACCCCCAGTACTGGGCTTTTGATGGAGTAATGGGTGGTGGTCTGCCAAGCTCTGTTCTCCTCACCCAGGGACTGCTCTTTCTGAAGTTCAACCCTTTGAGATTCCTTTTTCAGGCTTCTCTCACAGCTGGCCTCTTTTAAGGGGCAGAAATATCACAAGACACCAGACACTTGAACTAATTCTCACCAAGATATTGGATTGTTGAAACAGTTTAATTCTGTAAAACCAACCTCAGATACTGGATGTCTGGGAGCCAAGGGTACGCTGAAGACAGGAGACCAAGTTGAAGCCACCACAGGCAAATTTCTCTTAGAGGTATTTTCCCTCCCACTGACCCTGTGTAAAGAAAAGCTTGTGCATAGTATAAACTTTAGAGTGCACAGAAAATAACACCCAGAGTCATGCAGCAAATGGCAGCTGAATTTTAAAAGCTGAAATACAATCCAAACAAGGTTTATTGTACTTACTTTACTTATTTTGTAAATCAACATATTAAACTCAATAAAACATGCTCAAATACAGTTTTGGGAGAATGGCGGTGTTTCTGAGCTCTGTTTCAACTTCTTACTGTCAGTTTTCTTTCATTGCTTTAAGCAAGAACCTTTAGGTGGTAGCAGCACAGTAGTCTCTTTGTTACCTTGAATGTAAAGCTTGTGCTGCGTGGTTGCCTAGCAACCCTTGTCTCTTTTGTGAAAAAATATTTTTGTACTGTACAATGCAAAATTTTGTATTTGTATTTATTGGTGACTTAAAATGAGATTCTTATTTCTGTGTTAGAATACAGCAAATTCCATGTGGGTCCATCAAATCTCTGAGTAGTAATTATGAGACAGTGAAGCCGTATTTGGTGAAACGACAAGCAATAACAGCCTCACAATCATAAAGACATTTCAAAATCCTGCTGGAAAGCATAAAGGACTCAAAGAATGTTCAGTTCTAATGGAACTGCATGTTTCTTATGAAATGTTGCTTTTTTAATATATAAATTATTAGTGCTCTCATGGGCTAAAGGTACTTTTATTGAAGATATTATCCTAAAGTTGCTTATCACTTAAAGCTATAGCAATAAGATGCAAAACAATATAAAACATGTATAGAATATTTTTCATTGTTTTTTTCCAGAATGTATGAACATGATGATTTGCCTTTTTTTTTTTCTCTCACTGAGGAAACTCTTAGGCTTTCATGTGATTTACATTCTATTTTTCATCTTTGAACTTGTCTTTCCTTGGTCTCTCAAGGGTTCTGAAGGTTGATAACCAGAAGGCTCGAGAACTGAACCTCTATAAAGTATTCATGGAAGAAGCCATGGTCTTTTTTTTTTTTTTTGGGGTATGGGGGCCTCTCACTGTTGTGGGCTTTTCCCCTTGCGGG